>NW_028225668.1:0-221142 GCF_052327205.1 Somniosus microcephalus | reverse complement strand
AAAGCCCCAGGATTTTGGTTATTTTAAAAGGGCATGTTCAGGCCTGTGAAAGGCTGCGACAAAGGGATTGGGATGGGCCTCTGTAAAACGAGCAGTTTGGATATTGGCATAAGCCAAACTGTCTGGGAACGTTCTGGACTGTCTCAATCCTTTACATAATGATAAAAGACCAGCGGAAGTGCCATTCTCGCCAAAACTACAGAGCCATCCAAAGTATCCCGAAACTAATTCACACCAACTTAAACCAATTAAGATAGATGGGACCAGCTCGAAACCCGTTAAAGAATTCAAAAACTATTAATGTTAACGAGCCCGCCAAAAATGACAATGGGCCAGAGAAGATTTAGCAGGCAGATAAGCAAGGCCTCAAACGGTATAATTGGGGCCTGCTTTTTCAGTTGGTTAGTGAGTCGGTTTGGTCAAGGAATTCGGTTCAGTACAGTCCGAAAGAAGAGAGCAGTTCGGTTTCGGTCCATTCGATACAGCACGGCTCGTGTAGAAGAGAAGAAGAAGAGGACTTCAAAAGCCAGGTCAAGTCACAGAAGTATCAGGAGTCCGAGCCAGGAGAAGACATAATTGAACGCCTCGCGGCAACCAAAGGCCCCAAGAAACAAAACAACCGAAAATATTACCAGCAACTGGGTAATATTGGACCACCGCAACCGACAAGAAACCAACCTGGAAGAAACCGAAGATTCGCAAGTTTGTTTCCACTCTACAAACTATTCTGACTTACCCCTGGGTAAGATTTGATGGAAAGACTCTAAACCCTATTTCTGACCAAAAGAAATTGGGTACTTACCTGATAGATCCAATACGCACCCGACCGCATCAGCGGACATGCAGAGACTGAAACAGCAACACAGGTGAAGTCTTCTACCGCGTCTGGGTTACGGCAGACCCCAACCGCCACATCTAGACAACCCTGAAATCGCGAACCTCTACAACTGTCAAAAGAAGTCGTTTGGTGAGCATTGTTCCTGGTCCTCTGGAGTCCAACTTAGTGTAGTGGGATTGGGAGGGGTGAAGTATTCTGTCTATTGTTATTCTCCCTCGTATATTCTGAAGTGTTCCCCCCTTTTAGAATGATAAGATTGTTGTGTTGTGTATATTATCTTGTCTCAAATAAAATCCAAGTTCTTTCACCAACTCAGTTGTCTGCTGCAATTTCATTACAGCCCCCAAATAAGTCCAAGGTCTAGAACCAAGGGAGTGGGAGTGATTTAAACTGCTCACGAGTCAGGGGCGAAGCTGACCACACACCACCCCCTACAGAAAATGGCGACCGCGGCAGGACCTTGGCAAAAGGGATGTAATGCAGTAGACCTTGTGTTTGACGAAAGAACGAAGATGGAAGAGAGGATTTCCTCTTATGTGTTTGAGAAGGTGAATATCACCAAGAAATGGGTGACCAGTCTGTTGCGCGTTGAGCAGCCCATGGACGCTGCAGCCAAATGGACTGAGAGCAAGGATCATAACAAGTCAATGGGAAAGGCCATCTGGTTGGTCTGCGCCCTGCCACAGATCCAGCTTTTAGATCAGCACATTAAGATGTTAACAGAAGAGATGCGGGAGGCAGCCAAACTGTCTCCAGCAAGAGCTATAGCAGGGGAGGGATTACTGCAGGAATTACAGGCCCAAAGTCAGGAGAAGTTACAGATAGCGGAGAAACACAGGAACAGACATGAGTATTTTCGGTGTCAAGTCACCGAGGCTAAAAGCAATGAGTTAGTGTTAAGAGAGGAGAACGCTCGCCTGACCAGACAGTTAAAAGGACAGGAAGAGAGGTTAAGAGACGTGCAGGCAGCTTATAAGGTAGCAAGCACTAGGGGTTTTGAAGCGGGAGAACACGGCCCCTGCCAAAAGCAGATTGACAGTTTAAAACTTGCTCTATCCAGGGCAAAAGGCATGGTATGCCTAGGTGGGCCTGGAAGTAGATGGAGAAACTGTTCAGACGTCACCTGTGGCGCCGGGGAACGATTTGGTTGGGCAGCAGGAGGGACAAGCAATCTGTAAGGAAGGCAGGGGAGAGTGAACACCACCACCACCTGTGGCGCCGGGTTTTAACTCGGTTTGGCAGCAGGGAGAAGGGGGCAAGCCAATGCAGGAAAGGTCAGAGCCGGGGCCGATGTGCCCGGCTCGGCAGCAAAAGTTTGGCCTGCCTGGCGGTGGTGGGGGCCAGGGGCCCCTTGAAAGCCAATTTGTGATTCCCCACAGTACCCAGCAGCTTAGGGCTGTGGTAAGCCACCTGAACAAACTTACCCACAAGGGAGACCCCTCAGTCCACTTCATGGAAGTGGAACAAGCAGCAGGCATCAACGAGTGCGACGACTCAGAGATGGCCAAAATGCTTCTGTTCTCCCTGGATGGCAAGCTGTACCAGTCCCTCTCTGCTGAGAGCAAGAAGGGACAGGGCGGGTACGCTGCCATCCGGGAGCAAGTTCTGGAGGCGATGGGGATGAACGATGGTAGTTCTTTCTCCCGGGTGGAGAAGACTACACAGTTAGCAGGGGAGACCCCACAGGCTTTCGCAGACAGGCTGTGGCCTGTGTACAAGAGTGCCTGTAATGGGGATCTTGACCGGACTAACTTGAACCAGGACGAGCTGGCCCACTGGCTCCGGAGTCTGGTGGCAAACAGCTTGCCACAGATCAGAGCCAAGGCCGAGCTGAGGTTCGACCCAAAGGGCCCCCAAGTCACCGAGGAGCCAGTGGTCAGACAACTGACCCTGGCTTACCACAACGGTAGAGGGGTAGAAGAACCACAAACGAAAGGAAAGGTTCACGAATTAAAACCAAGCCAAAGTAAGAAAGAATGGCACCAGGAAGACTGTAACCCTTCCGATACGAGGCGTAACTGCTTCGGGTGCGGGAAAAGTGGGCATTGGAGAAGGGACTGTAGAAATCCCTGGAAGGAGAGTGTGGGGAAGAATTCCCCAGCTCCTGCCCCAAAACCGGAAATACCGACCCCTTCCCCCCCGCTTGATTCATTAGTAGCTGCACTTCGAGTTTTGTTGGCTGGCCCAAGGACGGTAGCCGCAGCCACGGGTGCTTTAACTCCATCTGCCCCACCTAACACAGATTTATGACTAGAGCCAGCGCAGCTTGTCTACCTGTGTCCCTGATGTGCCAAATAACTGCCCGAATCCAAAGTTAAAGCTTAAGACTGAAGCCTTTTATTAAATAAGAATCATGGCAGAGTTAACAGAGTCCATCATCGACCGAGCCCTTGGTAGAACATACCAGAAGAGGGGCGGGGCCAGGGAGGAGCATTAGTGGTTCCCCCTGGTGGAACATTCCAGACATTACAAGTACAAATATCAGAACACTGTTATTTCATCACATTCACCCCCTGCTATAGATTCAGTCTGTCAGGTGGTCTGATAATCCTCTGGGAACGACGTAACTCTTGCTGAGGCTCCTCCCGGAGTACTAACTCTGGTTCATTCGAATTCCCAGAATCATCAGTATTTTCCACACTGAGGGTTTGTGTCTCTGAAGGTCCAATACCACGATTGAAAACTCTACTCTCAGAGTCGAACTCTTTTCGAGCTCCAGCAGGTGCAAGATCTTTAATAGAGACCGTATCCTCTCGCCCATCCGAATATTGAATATACGCATACTGGGGATTAGCATGGAGGAGTTGTACTTCCTCCACCAGTGGATCAGTCTTGTGGCCTCTCACATGTCTGTGCAACAGTGCCCGTGGTCGTCAACCATGTGGGTAACGATACTCCATTAGTAGCTTTTCTTGGAAAACTAAACATCCTTTCATGAGGGGTGGCATTCGTCGCTGTACACAAAAGAGACCTTATGGAATGCAGCACGTCTGGCAGGACATCCTGCCAGCGAGAGGTCGGCAGGCCTCGCGACTTCAGAGACAGTACGATAGCCTTCCACACTGTCGCATTTTCTTTCTCGACCTGCCCATTACCACGAGGGTTATAGCTGGTAGTTCTACTCGTTGCAATCCCCTTCGATAGCAAAAACTGTCGTAATTCTTCGCTCATAAAGGAAGAACCCCTATCACTATGTATATAGTTAGGCATGCCGAACAAGGAAAACAGTTGGCAGAGGCATTTAATTACAACAGCACTAGTCACATCCGGACAGGGGATAACAAAAGGGAACCGAGAGTACTCGTCTATAATATTAAGAAAATAGACATTACGGTCGCTCGATGGAAGGGGACCTTTAAAATCGAGACTCAAATGCTCAAATGGTCGAGTTGCTTTAATAAGATGAGCTGGCTCGGACGGCTTATAGAAGCGGGGTTAAGTCTGTGTGTTATAGTGAGAATTACTACACAGACCACAAGAGTAAATTCAACAGGTCTTTACTGGTTGGAGGTCGGACTATACTGAATACAATATTATTACACTGTGCTTATATACCGGTGTGGTCACCACCGGTATTACGTATACAGCAGCCAAAGAAAGTAGTACCTTTCTTAAGGTGGACCAGGCTTAAGTTCTCTTAAGGTGGAACAGGTTACATACACCACAATCCTCCCTTTTTAGCTTAACAGTCATATCCCCAAATAAACATAACATATATACATATATAACTTCAGGTATAACAGTTCAAAGGTTCAGTCTCTCAGGAGGCTTTCTGATTCGGCTTGGATAACGCCTTTCAGTGGTCTCTGATTCTTGTTGTTGAGGTGCCTCCTCTAGTTGGTTGCCAATGTATTGGGTGTCATCATCATCAAATACATTCTCGGCCGAGGTAGATGCTTCAGGTTCATGAACGTCTTCCACAGCTGTCTCTGTCACAACCATGGGTTCGACCCTTGCTCTCGACTCTACCAGTTCATCCGCATGACGCCTTATCACATTATGACCAATATCTACGGTGTACATCAGAGGTCCTTGTCTGGCCCGGATTGTTCCGGACTGCCATTTGTCGTTTCCATAGCCCCTTGCCATCACTGGTTGTCCTACGTCGAAAGTTCGAGAGGTCTTGCTGTTAATATGCCGAAACTGTTTGTTTTCCACTTCCCTCCGCACATTTGGTTTTAACAAGTCCAACTTGGACCGCAACCTCCTGTTATAAAACATCATAGCAGGACTTTGGTTAGTCACGGCATGATCGGCGTTTCTATATGACATCAGGAACTTATCGACCTTGTGTTGCAGCGGAATCTGATCATCATTCATGGCCTTAATAGTCTTTTTGAATGTCTGGACAAATCTTTCAGCCAACCCATTTGTCGCCGGATGATATGGGGCAGAGGTATAATGTTTAACTCCATTCTTCTTTAAGAATTGTTGGAATTCTTCCGATACAAACTGTGGTCCGTTGTCCGAACAGATCTGTTCTGGCAATCCGTTCCTTGCGAATATTGTTCTTAACACCGCAATTGTCTTTTCTGAAGTAGTGGTATTCATCTTGATGACTTCTGGCCATTTGGAATGTGCGTCCACCGCGATTAGGAACATGGAGTCCATGAATGGACCAGCAAAGTCAATGTGTACGTGTTGCCATGGGGCTGAAGGCCATTCCCATGGGTGTAGTGGTGCTATCGGAGGTGCATTTTGCACTTTTTGACACCCAGCGCAGCTTTTCGTTAACTCCTCAATCTGTTGGTCAATACCCGGCCACCATACGTAAGCCCTAGCAAGACTTTTCATTTTAACTTCCCCCAGATGACCTTCATGTAGTTCTTTTAAAACTCTTTCCCTTAACTTGGGAGGAATAATCACTCTTGTCCCGTACATCAAAGTACCATGGCAGATGGACAGCTGGTCTCGCCTTGCCGAGAATGCCGGTAACAGAGGATCACCCCGTGTTGGCCATCCTTTCACTGTCACCTCGTAGACTCTGGACAGTGTCGGGTCGTTCCTGGTTTCTCTTTCAATACTTGCGTTGGTGACAGGTAAACACTCGATAATGGTCGAATGAAATAACTCAACAGGGTCAACTTCCGTCGTGTCTTCATCTTCAGGTAGTGGCAGGCGCGACAGGCCATCAGCATTGCCATGCTGTTTCGTACCTTTGAATTCTATCTGATATTGATGTGCCCCTAAGAAAAGAGACCATCTCTGGAGACGCTGTGCTGTCATCACCGAAACACCCTTCTTAGGGTTAAAAATGGACACCAACGGTTGATGGTCCGTCAGAAGTGTGAATTTTTGGCCCTGTAGGTAATGATTAAACTTCTTCACTCCCCATAGGCCTCCCTATCGATCTGCGCATAGTTGCGCTCAGTGGAGGTCAATGATCTGGATGCAAACGCGACTGGCCTGTCCGTGCCATTTGGCAATTTATGTGAGAGTACTGCCCCAATACCATATGGAGAAGCATCACAAGCCAACCGAATAGGCAGTGTCGGGTTGAAGTGAGCCAACACTTCCTCTGAGGTGATCAATTCTTTGCTTTTGCGAAATGCCTTCTTACAGTTTTCGCCCCAGTCCCATGGTACCCCTTTCTGTAAAAGAGCATTCAACGGATGCAGCACCGTGGATAGATTTGGCAGAAATTTATGGTAGTAGTTAATTAATCCTAGAAACGACCTCAACTGAGAGACATTCTCCGGAGCGGGAGCCTTTACAACTGCCTCTATCTTGTCAGGAGACTTATGAAGCCCCTCCCGGTCAATGACATGACCACAGTACGAGATCCGCTTCTGGAAGAACTCACATTTCTGCCGATTTACCCTAAGTCCATACTCTTTCAGTCTGTTGAGCACCAGTTCCAAGTTAGCGAGATGCTGTTCATCACCATCACCTGTGATCAGAATGTCGTCCAGGTAACATTGTGTGCCTGGAATTCCCTGTAATACCTGCTCCATGGCCCTCTGCCAAATTGCTGGAGCCGATGCCACACCAAAAACCAGCCTATTGTACCGGTACAACCCTCGATGCGTGTTGATCGTGAGGTATTGGCGTGACTCTTCTTCAACCTCCATCTGCAAGTACGCCTGCGCCAGGTCTATCTTGGTGAAGTGTTTCCCGCCAGACAGTGAAGCGAAAATATCCTCAATCCGTGGAAGCGGATACTGCACCGTGCGAAGCACCGGATTAACGGTGATCTTGAAATCTCCACAGATGCGAACCTTCCCTGGATCTCCTGGCTTATTGTTCGCAGGACGTTTCATAACGGGAACAATGGGCGTAGCCCACTCACTCCAATCTACTTTAGACAGTACCCCTGAACGTTCTAGTGCTTCCAGCTCCGCTTCAACCGCAGGTCGTATTGCATAGGGTACCGGTCTGGCTTTAAAAAATTTTGGTTGTGCATGTTCATCAATCTTGATGTTTGCCGTAATTCCTCTCAGTGTTCCCAGTCCTGGCTGGAACACCTCTTTAGCCTCATCCAATATTCTGGACAATCGTTTAGGTTTGACAGCTGTTTCCCCGGAATCTACCGTTAGTGCTTTCAAGGAGTGCCAGTCCATATTCATTTTCCTAATCCACTCCTGTCCTAGTAGTGGTGGACCTCCTTCAGGTAGCACATATAAGTCCATTACTTGGCTTCCTTCGCCCTTGTGGACCACTTCTACCTCTATTTTTCCGATGGGGTGCACTCTTTGCCCCGTATACGTTTTCAATATAATCTCCGTATCCTGTAAGGGAATATGTTGGAATAACCTTCTGTAATCTTTCTTATTCATGACCGTCAATGTCGATCCAGTGTCCAATTCCATTTTTACTTGGACTCCTGCTATCTTAAGAGTGACCCAAATTGTCTGGAGGTCTGTATCCTTACCAACGTTGTGTATTCTTAAGCTATCCAGTTCATTACTGCTAGCGTCTGAATCTGACTTCTGTTCAGTCAAACTGTTCTTTGTCACCTTGTGTACCTTTGCATATTTTCCTTGCGGTGACTTTTTATTGCTGGTCTTCTTCCCTGACCGGCATACTTTAGCTATGTGGCCAAACCTGCCACACGTTCTGCATTCTTGGTTTTTAAACCAACACTGGTTCTGATCGTGCGTTGTCTTTCCACAATGATAACATTTGACAGAACTCAAACCCAATTTGTTTGTACCGAGTTCCGGTGGCCGTAGCTGCATTACTGCCGTGCCTCTCGCTGCGGCCTCGTGTGCTGCTGCCATAGTGACCGCCTTCTCAAGAGACAGCTCATTCTCCTCGAGCAGTCGCCTTTGTGTATCCTGTTTAAATAAACCACACACAAATCTATCTCAAAGTGCCTCTGTCAGTCCCGTTCCAAACTGACAATATTTTGCTAGCTTACGTAATTCCATCAAATATTCAGCATTGCTTTCATTTTGCCGCTGTCTTCTATCGTAAAATTTAAATCGTTCCGCTAGCATCAGCGGCGTGGGGCTAAGGTGATTTTTTAGGACAGTAACAATCTGTTCGAACGTCTTATCCGCCGGTTCATCTGGTGATAACAGGTGTTTCAATTGTCCGTATGTCTTCGCACCCATTAAGTTTAGTAATGTTAGTGCTTTATCTGTCTCAGGAATTTTATTTGCCTTACAATAGTTTTGTATGCGTTCTACATACATAGCCCAGTCTTCTATATCACTGTCGAAAGCATTAATGTTCCCATGTTTAGGCATCGTAGCAATTTATCGTATTTTTTAATGTTATCTAAGATGGCGGCTTCCCGCTCTTGCCGTCGTCCTCCGCCCACAAAATGGCGGTTTTCCCACGCTTGGCGGTCGTCCCCCGACGCTGTCTCCGCTTCACCGCGGCTCTCGCGCCTTCAGTTTCCCCAGACGCTGCGCCTTTAGCCCGAATGCGGCCCTTATCTCCGGTCGCGATCGATGTCCCGCGCTGCGCCTCTCGCTCGAAAGCGGCCCGGCCCTTATCTCTGGTCGCGATCGACCTCACCGCCCTTATTCCTCCGTCTTCCCAGCCCCGTCTGTACAGCCAACGCGGTTGACTTTCTGTCGCGTCGCTGCCCGGCTTACCCACCACGAGGTAGTAGAAGAAGCTGACAGTCGCTGATGGAGGCTTCGAGGTCAGAATGTCTTCTGCACTCCGGTTGCTCGATGCCTGTCGCTCGACGTGTCTTCCCGTAGGTGATGAGGGTGGAAACCTCTCTTCGACGTCCTGTCTGTGGACGAAGTCGCCGTGGAAATTACTGCAGCAGGGTAAGAATCGGACTCGTCGCCACTGTTAAGTCTGTGTGTTATAGTGAGAATTACTACACAGACCACAAGAGTAAATTCAACAGGTCTTTACTGGTTGGAGGTCGGACTATACTGAATACAATATTATTACACTGTGCTTATATACCGGTGTGGTCACCACCGGTATTACGTATACAGCAGCCAAAGAAAGTAGTACCTTTCTTAAGGTGGACCAGGCTTAAGTTCTCTTAAGGTGGAACAGGTTACATACACCACAAGCGGGGTTTGCATTCAGCACAAACATGACAGGTTCTGGTCATTGTCCGGACCTCCTCAATAGAGTAGGGTAGATTGTGGGACTTAATGAAGTGGTTCATTCTGGTTACCCCAGGGTGGCAGAGTGCGTCATGGAGACTTTGAAGCTTATCTGTACCTAGACTAGCACATACTCCTCGTGACAAAGCATCCAATGGCTCATTAAATACTCCAGGCCTGTACTGAATATCATAGTCATATGTTGACAGTTCTATTCGCCATCTTAAAATCTTATCATTTTTGATCTTGCCTCTCTGCTTAGTGTTGAACATAAAGGCCACAGATCGCTGGTCAGTAATGAGCATAAAACGTTGGCCAGCGAGATAATGTCTCCAATACCTGACTGCTTCAATAATTGCCTGCGCCTCCTTTTCCACTGAAGAATGTCGAACTTCTGGTCCTTGAAATGTACGAGAGAAGAAGGCTACTGGTCTACCAGCTTGATTAAGAGTTGCTGCCAACGCAAAATCAGATGCATCACTTTCCACTTGAAATGGGATCTTCTCATCCACGGCACATACCACTGCCTTCTCAATGTCCCGTTTGATATTAAGGAAAGCCTCCTGAGCTTCCGCCGATAGCGGAAAAGACGTCGACTTAATAAGAGGTCGGACTTTATCTGAGTAGCTAGCCACCCACTGGGCATAGTACGAGAAGAATCCCAGACACCTTCTTAAGGCTTTTACAGTGTGAGGTAAAGGTAATTCCTTAAGTGGGCGTAATCTTTCAGGGTCTGGCCCGATTACCCCATTCTCCACAACGCAACCAAGAATACACAAACGTGTAGTATTGAAGGTACACTTGTTTTCGTTGTAGGTCAGGTTTAACCTCTTTGCAGTCTCTAGGAACTTCGCGAGATTTTGATCATGCTCCCGTTGGTCACGCCCACAGATGGTAACATTGTCCAGGTACGGGAATGTTGCTTCCAACGCGTATTCATCCACCATACGATCCATCTCCCGTTGGAAAACGGATACCCCATTCGTCACTCCAAAGGGCACCCGAAGGAATTGGAACAGGCGCCCATTAGCTTCGAAGGCCGTATAAGGTCGGTCTTCTATTTTGATGGGGAGTTGATGGTAGGCAGACTTTAAATCAATGGTGGAGAACACGCGGTACTGAGCTATCTGGTTCACCATCTCAGAAATACGAGGCAAAGGATAGGCGTCTAATTGGGTATACAAGTTTATAGTCTGGCTATAATCGACCACAAGTCTTTTCTTCTCATTAGTTTTAACCACCACCACCTGGGCACGCCACGGGCTACCACTGTGTTCGATGATTCCCTCCCGTTGAAGCCTTTCCACTTCCTCTTTTATAAATGTTTTATCTTCTGAACTATACCGTCGACTCTTAGTCACTATAGGTCTACAATTAGGAGCAAGGTTCGCAAACAAAGAAGGCGGGCTTACGTTTAAAGTAGAAAGGCCGCAGACTGTGAGCGGACGCTGGGATCCACCATACTTAAGGGTAACGCTCTCATGCTGACACTGGAAGTCCAAGCCTAATATTAAGTTCACACACAACTGAGGTAATATACGAGGAGTTTAAAATCCTTATACTCCGTATCCTTAACGGTCAATGTGACTTTACAATATCCAGTTACCTCCAAAGTAAGGGATTTGGACGCCATCACAACTTCACTTCGAGTAGGATATACCTTCAATGAACAGGAGTTAACAAGGTTGGGGTGTATAAAACTTTCAGTACTGCCACAGTCTATCAAACACCCAGTAGGACGACCATTAATCTTAATGTCCATCATAGATTTTGACAAGGAACACGGTATGGTCTGGTCAACCGTAGCCGAGGCTAGAGTAAAACGATAGGCGGCAGCAGAGAAGACATCGGGTACAGGATTACCCTTACACACTTTACTAAAATGTCCCTGTTTCTTACATTTAAAACAGGTAGCCTCTCTGGCTGGGCAACTTTGCCTGGGGTGTTTAGATTGGCCACAAAAATAACACTTAGACCCATGGGGCACAGCCGCAACAATAGGATTAAGTGGGGGCTCCATTGGTATTATGGATGCCTCCATACTCGGAACACACGAGGCTGAGAGAGATGCATGGGCTGATGCATACACTTCTGAATTCTTCTGGGCTACATCTAACGATCGAGCAGCAGCGACAACCGTTTTTAAAACTAACGAGTCGTTCTCGAGGAGTCTCTGTCTAATATAATTAGATCGGAGGCCAGATATGAAAGAATCGCAGATGGCTTCTTCCTGATACACTATGGCAGAGACAGCCTTGTAGTTGCAACCCTTAGCCAAAGCCTTAAGGTCCTGCAGGAAATCGTCCAGAGATTCCTCGGGTAATTGCCTGCGAGTAGACAGGAGATACCTGGCGTATACTTCGTTAACCGACTTAAGGTACTGGGCTTTAAGAGCTGCGAGGGCCTCTTCATATGTAATAATATCTTCAATTATAGAGTAAGTTTGATGACTTACCAAGTTGGTTAGAAGACCCAACTTGTTAACCGTCGGATCGGTCGATGATGCGATGAAGTGTTCAAAACATCGGAGCCAATGCGTAAATTTCTTCGACGCATCTGCCGAATGGGGATCGATATCCAGACGCTCTGGTTTCAAAAATCGATCCATCTTCCAAAAGTTGTTATTTAATAAAATTGATGTGCCAAATAACTGCCCGAATCCGAAGTTAAAGCTTAAGACTGAAGCCTTTTATTAAATAAGAATCATGGCAGAGTTAACAGAGTCCATCATCGACCGAGCCCTTGGTAGAACATACCAGAAGAGGGGCGGGGCCAGGGAGGAGCATTAGTGGTTCCCCCTAGTGGAACATTCCAGACATTACAAGTGCAAGTACAAATATCAGAACACAGTTATTTCATCACAGTCCCCTTGAGTACGATGTATGGAAGAGACCGCTTGTTAAGATGGAGGTGGAAAAGGTGAAAGGGACCTATCTGTTGGACACGGGAGCATCGAGCACCATAGTCTATTCAGATAAACCCGCCGCCTCTGTCTAACGGGGTCCCGTACAGCTTAGTGGGGTTTACAGGTAACGAGCAGGCTGGCTCGTTCTCCATCCCGCTGTCCATTCATTTCGGAGCACTCCACACCAAGTGGACCTGTGTTTTAATGAAATGGGAGCAGGAAGGAAGAGGGATCCTGGGGGCTGATTTTATTATAGGCCACAGGATTCTAGTGGATCTTAGGAACCACTGTCTGTGGGGAGCACGCACCGTCAAAGAAAACGAAGCAGTTATCCCAGAGAAACAGGGCAAGGGGACCTTGTGTACCCTAAAACCAAAGGAGGGTTACGACCTCGAACAAATGGTCAGTAACACTCCAGTGGAGTACCAGGCATTTGTGCGAGCACACCTCGGCGCATTTGCCACTCATAAGCACGATTGTGGGAGGGTGAACGGGGTCGAGGTTAGTGTAGACGGGGACCCCATGACCAAACCACAAAAGCAGTATCATTTCCCCAAAGAGGCGGAGGCAGACATGGAAATGGCCATGACCTCTCTGGTCAAACAGGGGGTATTGTGGCCGATAGCCACCCACGTAAATTCTCCACTGTGGCCGGTTAGAAAACCGGACAACTCCTGGAGGGCCACAGTGGACTATCGGGTACTCAACCGTAACATCCCCGCCTGTGCACTCACAGTTGCAGCTGTCGCCGACCTCATTGGAAGTATTCCAGCCTCCGCAACCACCTTCACGGTGCTGGATATTTCCAACGGGTTTTGGTCCATCCCTCTGCGGAGAGAGGACCAGTACAAGCTCGACTTCACTTTTAAAGGCCAACAATACACCTGGAACTGCTTACCTCAGGGCTTCCACAACAGCCCCAGCATTTTTCACCAGTGCATGGCAGATTGTTTAAAGAGCTTCAGCCGACCCCGACAGTCAGTTCAGTATGTGGATGACCTGCTCCTATTCACCGATGAAGGAGAGGAACACGGTCCACTACTGGTTGAACTGCTGGAGTTGCTCAGGCAGGAAGGCTTTAAAGTAAACCCTAAGAAGGAACAGATCGGCCAACAGGAAGTAAAATTCCTAGGGCTGGCTGTGCGCGCAGGAGAACGGACCATTGATAAAGCCAGAAGGGAAGCAGTGCAGGAGTTACCAGCCCCCAATACAGTGACAGGAGTGAGATCTTTTCTAGGGCTAACCAGGTACTGCAGAGATTTTATTGAGGATTACGCGGCCACAGCAGCCCCTCTGCTCTGACTCCTACACAAGGGAATGGAGTGGGTTTGGGATGAGGGTTGCGAGGCAGCATTTGTAAAACTCAAACAAGATCTGCAGACTGCGCTGGCTCTAGGGGCCACTGATGGGGAAAAGGAGTTTTTCCTGGAGGTAGCAGCCAGCGGGGACAGTCTGAGTGCAGTGCTGCTCCAAGAGCAGCACAATCAGCTGAGACCGGCTGTTTACTCCTCCAGGATACTCACAGATGTGGAGAAGGGCTACTCCAACTGTGAGAGGCACCTCCTCGCCACTCACTGGGCTGTGAAAAGATCATTGATCTTCACAGGCACCTCGCCCATCACCCTCCTTACCCATCACACGCCCACCCAGATGCTCCTAGATGGGAGAATTAAAGATGGGACAGTGAGCAGTGCCCGCATTGCTCGCTGGACCCTGCTTCTCTCCCAGATGGACCTAAGGGTGAAAGGTCTCTGCGAGCCGAAGCTCGCAGCCAACATGATTTATCCAGGGACAGCCCACCGGCGTTCCATTGAAGGAATATGGGAGGTCAACATAGGTTTTCGGGCCAGGATACACCCCACAGGCCGTGAAATCTATGTAGACGGTTCGAGCACAGTATCTGCTGGGGAACGACTTACAGGGTGTGGAGTTTATGACCCAGGGGCAGATATTGCCCTGACAATTAAACTCCCCAGCACCATGAGCGCCCAGCAGGCTGAACTGTCCGCGATAGTGTACGTGGTTACACACCCCGAGAAATTCCTTACCCCATACACGATTTGCTCAGACAGCATGTTCACATGCAATTCGTGTACGGAATACCTGACCATCTGGTCCCGTCGTGGATACACCTCCGCTGACGGGAGACCCCTGGCAATCAAGCCTCTGCTGGAGAAAACCATGACAGCCATAGGGGAGGAAGGGAAGGTCTATATCCACAAGGTTAAAGCCCATTCGAAGACAGAACCCATGAGAGAGGGTAATCAAAGGGCAGATGAATTGGCCAAGCAGGGAGCCAAGGAAGGAGAGTTTTGCGACCCCTACCAGACAGGTTCGGTAGCCGCAATCCGGGACAAGGGAGGTACACAGGGGGTAGCTTTGGTCCCAGACCTAAAGCAGGCCCAGGGATGAGATCCCGTCCTCAGGACCGTCCTGGATACGCTCACGAAAGGGGAGAAGGTAGAGGGCCCGTACAGTACAGCAGCCATCACCGTCAAGAAAGGCATGCTGTTCAGGAGGGAGCAGTGGGTAGTGCCGCAGCAGCACCAAAGGGAATTCCTCCAACTGGCCCATGAGGGTCCAGGAGCGGGGCATCCCGGGCCTGAGACCACCTGGCAACGGGTGGAATAGGCAGGATGGTGGCCAGGACTGAGAGAACATGTCCGCGAGTTCTGCGCCGGCTGTCTGGTGTGTGTTGCCAATAACCCTGACCCCCAGAAAAGGAAGATATCTTTGGGACACATCAGGAGGGTAGAGGGACCATGGCAATCGATCCAGATCGATTACATCGGGCCCCTACCCACCGCCCAGGGAGGCTACAAGTACTGCCTAGTCCTGGTGGATGTGTTCTCAAAGTGGGTGGAAGCTTTTCCCTGCCGAACAACTACCGCATTGGGTACAGCTAAGATCCTGGTCAGGGAAGTGTTCTCACGATGGGGACAACCGCAGTATGTGGAGTCCGACCAAGGGAGTCACTTTTCTGGCCAGGTCATGCAAGAGACCCTCATGGTACTCGGCATTGAAGGGAAATGGCACGTCGCCTACAACCCACAGTCATCGGGCCCTGTAGAGCGTTTAAACCGTACCATCAAAGAAAGTCTGCGCAAGGAGACGGGAGACTCACCCAAGAAGTGGGTAGAAGTCCTACTGTTGGTCCTAATGGGGATCCGAGCCAGCCAGTCAAAAAGCACGGGGTATTCCCCACACGAGCTGATGACTGAGGTGAACCGGGACAGCTTTGTCGGGAATCTGTTTGAACACCTTAAACAGATTCACTGGCAGGCTGCTAGCAACATGGGGAAACAGCACCGGAGTAACCGACTGCTGCTAGAACCCAACAGGCACCACGAGTGGGAGATAGGGGGATCAGGTCATGGTAAGGAACTTTGCCCGGTTGGGAAGTTTCGAACCATTGTATATGGGGCCGTACAGCATTGTGGATAAGGCAAGCCCCATGGTCTATGCCATAAAGATGCCCCGCCGCACAAAGTGGTTCCACGTTAACCAGTGCAAGCTGTTCAAAACTGAGAGTGGGGAATGGCCAGCAAGGGCGAACCGTGTTAAAGCTAGAGATCATCAGCCTGCAGCTGTGGCAGACTCACAGACCGCAAAGGTGACGGCAGTGACGTGCGTGACTGGAGAGGCCCTCCCACCGATTATGTGGGCCTCAGGTACACCCCAAGTAGCCGGAGCCTTAAGAAGGTCTCCTTGCATGCCACAGCCTAAACTACCATGGACACCCGTTTAAACGGTCCAGCCCCAGGAGAGCCCTTACCAGAAAGGGAAAAACCAAGGTCAGGGACCAGCCTAAGATCACAGATCCCCAGCCTGCCGCCTCCAAAGGTGAGGGACTCACAGGAGAGGTAGCATTGGGCAGAGAGAGAGAGAAGGGACCCCAACCTGCGGCATCAGGCTGCGCGGAACCCACCGGACAGGATAGGGACTCGGCAGCCACACAGAAGGGGGTAGTGTGCTGCAGCACAGGAGGGCACACTCCCCCAGTCAGTTGGGAAATGGAAAACCCCCCAGTTCTTTTAAGAAGGACTCTCTGGGCCCGGTGGCACAACCGTACAAGCAGCCCAGATTCCACAAGAGGCAGAGGCCTAACAGGGATTAGCCTGGCCGTCCAGAGACGGGCAGCGGATGCATATAGCTTTTAGTTTAAGAGTGTTTTACAGTTCCTTAGGTTTTGGAATTTTAAGTGTCTAATTTTAGTTTATGATAAGTTTAAGTTTTTGAAAATTTCAGTAACTGTGTCAAGCCAGAGAACCTTCTCGGGACATGGCTATTTGTTTGTGTGTCCCTACAGAAAGGAAATCAGCATGGGAAAGGTTCTGCTCCTGCTCGCCCTGGTAGGGGTGAGAATCAGTGACCGAGGAGACGTGGAGGACTCCCACATCTATGGGTGCTCGGGAGAGAGAGCACCAATCGTTACTGCTGGGGGAGGCGAACGGGGTGTGGAGGAGCTCGCCATTTATTTCCATGAGGGAAGGTGGCCTGGGTGGCTGGGGTCTAACTCCACCCAGTACTCCAGCCAGACCGGGTTCACATATGGGGAGGCCTCCATCCCGTGCCCCAGGGTACAGGTCGTTGCTACAAGGGTCAGCGTCACTGAGGGGAAACGTGTGTGTTTGACATGTAAGGAACGGATTCCCTTGGATAGGTGGTGGTGGCTCAGAAAGCTGAGCAGGGACATGGGGGGCCGTACAGTCGACTGGGAACGATTAGGGAACGACACCCACCGTACGATCACAGGGACCCGAGGGGGAGTGAGTGTGTGTTGGGATAAGTGGTGGAAGTCGGAACAGGGAGTTTATGTTTGTATGTGGGGGTCAGAGAAAGTCTGCCCCACAGGCGTATCCATCATCTTCCACAGACAATGGCAAGATGCCTGGGAGGGGATGGGGTGGGATTCTAGCCTGCATGTGTGCGCGGTCCCACACTCCCCGATCCCAGTCAACGCCACCGAACTCGTAGCACGCACCCAAAAGCCCCTGCCCACGACCACGACATCATGGACCATAGTACAGAGGTGTCCTACCACCACCAAGGGACCAGGGAATGGGTTAGTATTAGTGCCAACCGACAAGTTGCTGTACCAGGGGGTACACAATGCATTGGCCTCAGTGATCCTGAACCTGACCGAGGTACACTTACCTGAATGGTGCCCTAAGGAGACAGAACAGCTATACCAGGCCCTGCTGAAAGAAATGTTTAGGAAGTTTATGAATTTGACTTTGCCAATGTAGACAAAGCGAAACTGTGCAGTTTACACCCTGAGCACACTATGGGCGCGGGGAGACAAAGAAGGGGAGCCTGGAACGATATTTCACTGCTTATAATACAGGATCCTCAGTAATAAACAGCTTGGATGATATAGAGTTACAAACACAGATAAATGGCTTAAAGACCCAATTAAGAAAAATACTAACAGAGGAGAACACAGTGGTAGGCACAGAGCTACACGAGGACCAGGCATTGACGGTCCATTTAAAAGAGATCATTGCTGAGCTAGAACGACATGCCAAAACAGTAAATGCACTCATACGGGAGGACAGAAATGCTTCGGATCAGGCTGCACAGAATGAGGTGCGCGTGCTATACGGGGCATGGCTGCTAGGCGAGGGCCGTAGCAACCTGGAGGATTTAAAACAGGGTTTAGTCCCCTCCTGGATTAGCAACAAGCACCTTGCAGCCCTCCACCCATTTAGTAATTCGCTGAGCCCGTGTCAGCTCCGCCTAGCCTCTGAAGTCTACCCTGTCCCAGTAGATTGTGAATGTTCCAACCATACTATCATGGGGATAGTAGTCAGGGTGCCGGTCATGGGTGGGACAGCCTGACCCGCACCGGTGTACAGGGTGGAGAACATTGGAGTCATTCAAGGGGGTGCACACGTCCGTTTCGCAGAGGTCCCACCTTATGTCATAAAGTGGGAGCACGCTATGACAGTTACAGACCTCTCCGGGTGCCGGAGCACACACATAATACTGTGTCCCCAGCACCTGAACGCCTATTCAAGACCACAGTGCGGGTTTAAAGCTGCTGGCGCACAACCTGTGAACTGTACCATGGAGGTAATGGCACAGGACCATGTTCCCCCACAGGTAGCATTAATAAGGGATGGGACATATTGGGCTGGATTTTCATTAAGCTGTCGGGAAGGAGGCAGGACTACAACTTTCGGGGTTTAGTCCCGCCTCCATCGACATCCGGCCAATCAACGCGATTTTCCCTTGATTGACCTTGTTGAGCCCGCCCAGCGGGCTCAGCAGGCCAATTAAGGGCCACCTGGCAACAGGTGACGTCACAGACTGAAATTTCATCTGTCAAGAGTTTTTGACAGCTGAAATATCAGTGTTTCACAGCTGTTTGAAGCTGTCAAACACTGACAGTCTGACTTCTAACCGGAGTCCTTCTACGCAGACTCAGTTAGAACTGTCACCGGCACTGAAAGCTGAAGGCTGTCACTTTTGACAGATCACAGCCATTCAGCTTTCAGTTCCGGCTGAGTGATGGACTCCCGACGCCTAGAGGAAGAAAGGCTGTTAAGGTAAGTACAGGTAAGTAAAACTTCTTTACACACTTACCTTTGCACTTATGCACCCATCACTCACCTGAACACCAACATCGTGACCCCTCTAAGACCTTCAACCCGACGGCCCGCCTGCTCTAACCCGACGTGGTTTGGAGCCGTTGGGCATCCCACACGACACCCCTCAAAATAGGGATTAGGCTAAAAACTGCCTGTTAACTACCTGTTAACAGGCAGTTAATTGGCACTAATCCCTTCCCGCCTCAGGTCGGCAGGTCCCAGTGTGGGGCGGGTACCCGCCTCCCTTGAAACTTACGTGGAGGCAGGTTTTGGGCGGGATGGCGTTGGGACCCCCGAATTCGGGATTTTTGCCCCCGCACGCCTGAAAGCCCGCCTCACGGCACAGTGAAAAACTGGCCCAACATTGTGTCACCACAAGTGCGCCCCACTACCAGCATGGACAGCACATCTGGTGTCCGGTGAGTGACAGCAGTTTCTGCTTTAAACCCGAGGCAGAAGTTCAAGTGGCCCAGGAACGGATTGTCCCCATTCCTGAACCCTCCACTGTTCACCTCACTGTCAGGGAAAATATCACCAACCTGCAAAATTACGTAACACATTTCAACTATGAAATTCCCCCTCTACCCAAACATCTTACCGCCCTATTAAAAGCAGTTGTGATCTCACAGAAACATTTCTACACATTAGAGCAGAAGACAGTCGAGTTAGGGGCCAAGATCTTGGATATCATAGTTCCACCCTGGTGGGACATTTTTGAAAATATAGAGGTCCCTTCTTGGATCAGACTGGCTTTACACATTTTAGTAGTCTGCCAGCTCAGTATAGTTTTCTACTTATTGTGCACAAAGTGCAAGGGGAGAGACAGGAGGCTCCAATCTCAACATGAGACAAACATAAAAATAAAGTCTATGACCAAGTATAAAACAAACCTTAACCATTGTTAAAAATAAAGTTTGGTGACTGTGTGTGTCGTTATTTTCCTGTGTGTGTGTAATTTTTTTTTCCAAGTGGTGCAGGGCTGTTCGACCCCCTCCGTGCTTGCATGTGAATGTAACCTTGCCTTGTATGTATATCTGTTAAACACGACACCTAAAGGGGAATGGGAGGGTGTATGTGTTTTTGGGTTTTAGTTTAGATAATACAGGGGAAGGTTGACTCTCAGGGATCAGAAATTTTGCTCACCCAGTATGACACTCTAGCGGATAGAGTATCACAGGGGGGAATGTAAGATTTGCAAAATTCAACAGATTCCCCCAAACCAGGAAGATTGCCCTAAAGAAGGGATTTTTGGACTGTTATTAAACCATGTCAGAATGGTATAAGAATATTGGGCCTAAAGGGGCTTAAAGTCAAAACCCCAGGATTTTGGCTATTTTAAAAGGGCATGTTCAGGCCTGTGAAAGGCTGCGACAAAGGGATTGGGATGGGCCTCTGTAAAACGAGCAGTTTGGATATTGGCATAAGCCAAACTGTCTGGGAACGTTCTGGACTGTCTCAGTCCTTTACATAATGATATAAAAGACCAGCGGAAGAGCCATTCCCGCCAAAAACTACAGAGCCATCCAAAGTATGCATAATGCAGAACATGCCACTGACCAACAAAAGGGACCCTGACCCCAGCAGGAAAAGACAAATCTTACTAATCAAACCAGATATTAAACAGTCATTTGAAGCCAATTTAGGTTTCGATGGACCATGCTGAAACTACTTCACACCAACTTAAACCAATTTAGATGGGACCAGCTCGAAACCCGTTAAAGAATTCAAAAACTATTAATGTTAACGAGCCCGCCAAAAATGACAATGGGCCAGAGAAGATTTGGCGGGCAGATAAGCAAGGCCTCAAACGGTATAATTGGGGCCTGCTTTTTCAGTTGGTTAGCGAGTCGGTTCGTTCGGTCAAGGAGTTCAGTTCAGTACATTCCGGAAGAAGAGAGCAGTTCGGTTTCGGTCCGTTCGATACAGCACGGCTCGTGTAGAAGAGAAGAGGACTTCAAAAGCCAGGTCAAGTCACAGAAGTATCAGGAGTCCGAGCCAGGAGAAGACATCATCGAACGCCTCGCGGCAACCAAAGGCCCCAAGAAACAAAACAACCGAAAATATTACCAGCAACTAGGCAATATTGGGCCACCGCGACCGACAAGAAACCAACCTGGAAGAAACTGAAGATTCGCAAGTTTGTTTCCACTCTACAAACTATTCTGACTTACCCCTGGGTAAGAATTGATGGAAAGACTCTAAACCCTATTTCTGACCAAAAGAAATTGGGTACTTACCTGATAGATCCAATACGCACCCGACTGCATCAGCGGACACGCGGAGACTGAAACAGCAACGCAGGTGAAGTCTTCTACCGCGTGCGGGTTACGGCAGACCCCAACCGCCACATCTAGAGAACCCCGAAATCGCGAACCTCTACAACTGTCAAAAGAAGTCGTTAGGTGAGCATTGTCCCTGGTCCTCTGGAGTCCAACTTAGTGTAGTGGGATTGGGAGGGGTGAAGTATTCTGTCTATTGTTATTTTCTTGTCTCAAATAAAATCCAAGTTCCTTCACCAACTCAGTTGTCTGCTGCAATTTCATTGCAGCCCCCAAATAAGTCCAAGGTCTAGAACCAAGGGAGTGGGAGCGATTCGAACTGCTCACGAGTCAGAGGCGAAGCTGACCACACACCACCCCCTACACAAGGAAAGGGAATACACATTAAATGGTTGGACACTGAGTAGTGTAGAGGAACAAAGGGACCTTGGAGTGCATATCCACAGATCCCTGAAGGTAGCAGGCCAGGTAGATAAGGTGGTTAAGATGGCATACGGAATGCTTGCCTTTATTAGCCGTGGCATAGAATACAAAAGCAGGGGGGGTTATACTTCAACTGTATAAAACACTAGTTAAGCCTCAGCTAGAGTACTGCGTGCAGTTCTGGTCACATTACAGGAAAGATGTGATTGCACTAGAGAGGGTACAGAGGAGATTTACCAGGATGTTGCCGGGAGTAGAGAATCTTAGCTATGAGGAAAGACTGGATAGGCTGGGTCTGTTTTCCTTGGAACAGAGGAGGCTGAGGGGAGACTTATTGAGGTGTATAAAATTATGAGGGGCATAAAGTGGATAGAAAGGACCTATTTCCCTTAGCAGAGGGGTCAAAAACCAGGGGGCACAGATTTAAAGTAATTGGTGGAAGGTTTAGAAGGGATTTGAGGGGAAATGTCTTCACCCAAAGGGTTGTGGGGGTCTGGAACTCACTGCCTGAAAGAGTGGTAGAGGCAGGAACCCTAACCACATTTAAAAAGTACTTGGATGTGCACTTGGGATGCTCTAACCTGCAGGGCTACGGACCAAGAGCTGGGAATTGGGATTAGGCTGGATAGCTTTGTTGGCCGGCGCGGACACGATGGGCCGAAATGGCCTCCTTCCGTGCTGTAACTTTCTATGATTCTATGCCTTCCTCTCACACTTTAAAGCCATCCTCTTCATCTTGGAAAGTCCGTTGCTCCAAGATATGAAGAAGTTTGACTGTTAACCCTTAATGCCCCAAGCTATCCAACATGCGTCTCTCCAGGATGTCCAACAGATCGCTGAGGGAACTGATACATGGTCACATTCCAATTCACTCACAAACTGCACAGCTTTGAGTTTAATTAAACAATCATTTATTTTTGTTCATTTACAGTTACAAGGAATTATACAGGTTTACAACAGAAGAATTATATGAACACAAAGCACTATGAAAAGAACTGGCCAGACTGTAGCCCTGCATGTTGTGGCAATTGCATCTCACCGACAGCATTATTCTGCAACCGAACATTCTTGGAATTACTGCTGTGATACTGCGACGGGACTACGGGGATGACTGGCACTGACCAGTGCACGCTTCTCCACGAAACCACCCGATTCCGAGAACCAGTGTTCTCGCTGATGTCACGGGGGGTGGGCTGGGTACGGCGAGGCTGTTTGCACTTCAGGGCCATTAGCGTGCGTATGTGCACACGCATACACATGCAGTGACCAGTGTGGAGGGAAATGTGTTCTGGGAAGGTTATAAATGCAGCCACAATGATAGTGGTGGTGGGGGAAAATGAGAAAATATGTTGCAAGTCAGTAAAATTATATTCCCATACAGTCACGTCAGCACCAGTGCAAGATCCTGAGAGGGAGGTGGTTAGAATCTAATCCAGAGCACATAATCAGGGTTCCAATGCTGGGCTAATCAATCTCTGTCTGTCAACGTAAACAGGACCACCTCCAACATTTCACTTTACTGTAATTGCAAGGAATCAAATCACTCCAGCTTCAACCAGCTGAGGAAGAATGTCAGATGGTACCAATGCTTTGCAATCACTGACCAGGGGTGAGGGCGAAGCAAGCGATTATGAGACACTGGCACATCATTTCAGGGCCACTCTGAGTGCAGACATAGGGGCCTCAGTACTTGCAATGGAGTACACCTCAGAAAGCCACCCGGAAAGAGGGACATAACCACACCTGGCTCAAATTCCTGATGGAAACAAATTGTCTGTTTAGTACAAAGTGGTGAAGTGAAATCCTGTGAATGCCACAGGGTTGGAGGAGTTCAGATAGTGCTGTGTGGAGCAGACAGAGTTTAAAGACCACAAGAGCAGGTCTGCTGAAGCAACTCTGATAGGCTGGCATCCATTGAGCCCAGCTGGTGGACGGGAGGGGGTGCGGGTGGTCTCGATGCTCCCACCAGTCCCAGTTCCACATGGTGGGATGTCAGTGCCCCTTTTCATTGACGTATACGGTAGGGAAAAGATAGATAAAGTAAGGAGGAGGAGTTATTTACATAGTGCTTAAACCTCCAAAACAAGAGCTGAATACGGTGAAGCCATGGTCACAATGAAATCTCTCTCTTTATTAAAGCTGTTACAGGCGAAACCTGTTCTCGTTTGTATCAGAGAACCAACTTTGTACATATGTGGAGTGAGGCCCTGCACAAGCCAGGCTGATGGGAGCCTCTCACTGCAATCCTCTGATCACACTGTTCTCTCGGTAGTGGTACAGGCTGGTAGAATCCAGTTTTCCGCAGTGTTTAATCGCTTCAGCAAAAAGTTTCGCCACCTGAAAGGGTACAGGAAGGAATCAGTAACATCTTCAAATAAAACGCAGGTGCTTAGACAGCTTGTACACTTGGCTGCATCCTGGGTACATTGAAAATAGACATTGAAATGGGTGAGAGAGAGAGAGAGGAAGCAGCAGGTGCCATTTAGAGGATTGATGTTAGGCTACGTGGAGTGACCTCGGGATTGGTGCTGGGGTCTCTACTGTTTCTGACCTCCAACCAGAAATGGATCCAGAAACTTAATGTAAGCTGGTCAGATTGGCAATGACACCAGTCTGGAGGGCCTGCAGAGTCTGATGAAGCAGCCAAGGGGTTACTGAAGGACCGACAATATTTACCAGTGGGCAGAACAATGACAGATAAAACTCAATAAAAATCAATGTAATGTAATCCTACACATTGGAACCAAAATTTGGAAACATACTTAAACTAGAACTAGGGGGCATAATCTAAGAATAAGGGGCTGCGCTTTCAAAACTGAGATGAGGAGAAACTTCTTCACTCAGAGGGTAGTAAATCTATGGAATTTGCTACCCCAGAGAGCTGTGGAAGCTGCAACATTAAATAAATTTAAAATGGAGATAGACAGTTTCCTAGCAGATAAGGGAATTAGGGGTTACGGGGGGAGGGCAGGGAAGTGGACGTGAGTCTAGATTCGGATCAGCCATGATCCTATTGAATGGCGGAGCAGGCCCGAGGGGCCGTATGGCCTACTCCTGCTCCTACTTCTTATGTTCTTATGAAACTAATTAGGGGAGCGGCTGAAAGTGATTTGGGATTGAAAACTCGGAACAGAGCAGCAATTAATAAAGAAAAATGATTACTTCCTGAATGGCATCAATCCAGCTCGAGGAAAGACTGAAAGGGTTCGGGAAGGGATATGAAGCTGCATTTTCCAGGTGATGAAACTCGCTCGTTGCCAACACTTGGAAGATTATTCAATAGAAACTTTCAAGAGGGAATTAGGTAAATACTTGAAAAGCAGAAATTTGCAGGGCTATGGGGAAAGGGCAGGGGAATGGGGCTAATTGGAGAGCTCTTTCAAAGAGCCGGCACAGGCACGATGGGCCGAATGGCCTCTTTCTGTGCTATATGATGTCATCACTCATCTCCTCACTCACCAACCCAGAGTCACTCAGGGAATATAAATAGTTCAGATGAGGTGTGGACAGAGTGCTGCGTGACTAAGGAATTAAAAGCGCAGTATGACGGAGTCCCAGCAACTGCTGTCTTGTTTGTGGAGGATGTTTGCAGAGCTCCCTGTAAGATGAAGCAAGGCTCTTCCAAGGTTTTGGGGATGAACTGCAGCCTCCTTACACAAAATTTTAGGGAGCTAATCAAATAACATCTTCAGGGTACATCTTGCACCCTCCCTCACTTCTGGCAGAATTTAGCACAGAAATTAAATGTTGTGTACAACGGGCGGATCCTCTCAAACTCTGAAGCACCCCCCCATCCCCCCTTCGATCGGTCAGGTTTATGCCCTACCAAACCACTAGAATTCCATGGCCAGTGTGTTAAACTTACTGCACCCCTCAGTTCCCCTCCCACCATTTCTACTTTGAGTACCAGAAGGTGGTAGTATAGTCATTATTGTTACCTGGAAATTGGTAATGAGAGGCACTCCATGATCGATGGCCATTCTTCGGATCAGGTAGTTTTCCCTCGTAAAGCGAGTGTTGTTGTTGGGCAGGTTTATCACCAGGTCAATGACTCCATCGTGAATTAGTCTGAAAAGAGAATGGAGGAGAGTCAGCGGTCCTCTCAGTAAATACAAACAGCAGCGTGCCGAAATCTGCCCACCTGTCACAGTAAACTCATCTCTACCAAGCTGATCCTCAAGAGTCTATGTGAAGGAGGGTGGTGGTGTAGTGCCAGCCCATTGTCACAAAGTAGTGCAGGGTGAGAAGGAGCACTGCTAATAGCACAGATAAAGTCTTCGCACTGGTAAAGTTTATCCCTGTGCCCATGAGATTTACCCAATATTGATGGGGTTATTTAAACATTTATTATTTTTGGAATTATTTTGTTTTTTGCTGAAAGGTCAGAATTACGTCCATTTAAGGGACTAAACATCTGCCCGCTCTACAGGAATCAATTTCCCCCCACACATATAGTCAACATTTGGAATATAAAGCACGGGTCACCGAAAGCTACCATTTCAATAAATACTGACAGGCATAGGGGAAAAAAACAAAGTCCGTATTGTTCATCACACACTCAGCTTATTAATGGCAATTTCTGCCCCCGCCCCCGTATTACGAGTTGCTTTCCCAGCTTACCCAGATCCCTCTTCCCTTCTAATGATAAGCCCACTTGTCAAACAATCAGCAAGGAGATAAGTGATCTTTTACCACCCAATGCCTCTTTGTTCTACGTACATTACCTGAAGTGAACGTGTTCCTTAGACACTGGCTACAAATAGCCAACTGACAAAAATCGCACCTGCGCCTCCATGCATGTGTAAAAGACATCACTCTTATGCTGGAACATGGGGCTGTAAAGGTGGGATTACATAGGATATACGGCACAGAAACCAACCATTCAGCCCAGCTAGTCCATGCTGGTGTTTATGCTCCACTCGAGCCTCCTCCCGTCTTTCCTCATCTAACTGTCAGCATAACCCTCTATTCCTTTCTCTCTCATATACTTATCTAACCTCCCCTTAAATGCATCTATACTATTTGCCTCAACCACTCCCTGTGGTACTGAGTGCCACATTCTCACCACTCTCTGGGTAAAGAAGCTTCTCTTGAATTCCCTATTGGATTTTATTAGTGACTATCTTATATTGATGGCCTCTAGTTCTTGTCTCGCCACAAGTGGAAACATCTTCTCTATGTCTTCCCTATCAAACCCTTTCATAATCTTGAAGGCCTTGATCAGGTCACCCCTTAGCCTTCTCTTTGAGAGAAAAGACCCCCAGCCTGTTCAATCTTTCCTGATAGCTATAACCTCTCTATTCCGGTATTGTTCTAGTATAACCTCAGTGTTCTGGTATCATTGTAATGATGGGGGCGATTTTCTGATGTCGGAGGAGGCGGGAAAATCAGAATCGAAGAGATCGAGTTCAGAACCCGCCTCCAACCCACTTCCGCGGGATTTTGCTGGTGCCGGTTTTGGAGGTCGGGAAACGCTCCCGCCTCCAGCTGGCCATTGCGCTATTAAAGATCCTTAAATGCTCGTTAAGGGCCTCTCTAAGCCTATTTTGAGAGGCCCTCGTGATTTTTCCAGCTTTTCGATGTGATCCACGCACCTCCTAAACCACGCCAGGTTGACTCGTGGGTGGCCTCCTCACTGCTGCAGGTCTAACAAGACATCATTTATTGCAGCAAGGATTACTTGCAGGTGCCAGACCTTGGCTTTAAAAGGTCTCTGAGCACTTTTAGAAGGCCTTCCAAAGTCGGAGGTGTTGCAGCTTGACTCCATCAACTGTGGGACCTCCTTGGAAGACCCTCTCCCTGCTTGCAATGAGCACTTCCCCAAAGGAGGCATCTACAAGCAGCATGGGAACCATTCATTTTCTTTCTCCATGAACTTCAGATGAGGATGAGGAGGAGGAGGACCTGGAGGAGGAAGAGGTCAGAGCGCCGGTGTATTGACCAGTGGCAACGGCAACACGCGACCACATGGCTGCCCGGGATGCAAGGGATGAACTTATCATGGCCAGATTTGCATAGGTTGCACAAGTCCTTTGCTCCATCCTAGGACATCATTGACAATGGACATGAATCTTTGGCCTCCTTTCACTCAGGCCACCAACCTGACAATGCAAGTGTGGCGGTGCCCGCAATGTGGAGCTGCCGAAGGCGAAAGAACAGATGGCATAATGCCAACATTTTGGCTTCAAATCATTTTAATGCTTTCCAACAGGGATGGCATTTCATCAATGCACAGAAACAGTCTCCCAATCTGCACACAGATCTGGACCTTATATCCCTTGCCAGCTGTACCCACAGAGCCTGGGTTTCTTTGGCAGGCCTCTTCCTCCAAGGTGAGTGGAAGAGCACCTCCATGCTAGCTGTCACCCCCGCCAACAACATTTGCAGCGCCTCATCCGAGAGCCTCGGGTAGGTCCTTGCCTTGGAATTGGACATAGTGGTTTCTCAAAAGACGTTGGAGGTGGTGCAGGAGACGCAGAAATGCTGTGGAATGAGCCAAGGGAGCAAGAAGCCATAAAGTCAGACTGAAAAAGTGCTGTCAACAGAGGCGGGTTTCAGTCCCAAAACACTAATTGAGCAAGGGTATCCCACACCTCTGAAATCAAGTGGCCAATCATGGGAAAATCGCAAATTTTTGAAACCTATCAGTGGAGGCGGGTTTCAAACCCACCCAAACTGAAACCCGCCTCCATCTCGCCTCCAGTGGGAAAATCTTCCCTGATGTATTTTGTCTCAGTCTCAGGGGAAGGAGTTCTATAAGTGAGTTTGTCAGGCAGGCATTGATGGGAGTGCGAGAACGACTGGCAGGGGCACACTGGACAGCTTCATTCCAGCGTCCCGATAGATTGATGGGAAACCGAGCCAGCGGATTTCTGTGATCCCTTTGCCTTACCGTTCCAGTGTGTGACAAGGAGGACTGGGTTTTCTTGATCCCACCTTGAAAGGGTTCGGGCGGACTTGACCCAGCACCGACACCACCATAAGCCTGGCTTCCTGAGTCAGGGACTCATTACCTATTCATGACAAGCTCCCAGTGCGATTCCCACCAGCAAACAGGAGCCTCCCAGTCACCCCACAGAGAACCCAAGGCCAGACCAAGACCTTCAGCAGATGCTTGATCAGAGGGAGAGGAGGCCGAACAGGCCCTCTTCCTCCATTTGCCGCACGTGGACACATTCCAGCCGCTACGCCAAGCCTACTGCCATGGTTCAGCTGGCGGACCCAGGGAGCGACAGGAAGAGTCGCAGATACAAGAGAACCCAGGACTCCCCCGCTGCCGTTATTTGTAGATGGTGGGCAGGGAAAGACTGACCGGCAGCAGTCCGTATAAGGAAATTCAGTTTGGGGTTACGAGGCGGCAGTAGGCCACATCACCCATTTTGCCCCCTTATCCACTGCTACCCCACCAACTATGGAGGAAAATCCAGCATGAAATCTGTAGGTGGTGCAATTGCCCAGGATATTTTTATATGCCTGTGTGGGTTCACAGCTTATTTTTCGTTGAATCTTAATGGAATTTGTTCAAATCTGTGCCACTTGCTGTGTATACAATGTTGGCCACACAGCCCACCCAATTGGTCAATAACTTTCAAATCCCTCCCACACCCATCGAGGCTGCAAAGTCTGGCAATTACGCCTCGAATGTTTGTCACAGGATGGATCACACAGATCAAACCCACCCACATACAAATCCTAGCAGGTGTCTCTGAATCGTGATCGGATGCAGGAACCCTGGCTCACTTTCTGCCTGACCAATCTGAGGCAGGCTAAGGCCAATTACACTTCTTGAACGACTGCTCCAACTCAGCTCAGCTTAACTCAACACAGAGGACCAAACCTGGTCTTCATGGCCAACTAGACCCGACCAGAAGTGGCATTGAACAGATTATAGGCATTATCAAATCTCGCTGTCAGTGCATGGATAAATCTGGTTGAGCCCCGCACTCTGGCCTGGGCCCTCCCGCTTGATGCCGTCCCTCACTGTGGCCTGGGCCCTCTCGCTTGGTGCCGTCCCTCACTGTGGGCCTGGGCCCTCCCGCTTGGTGCCGTCCCTCACTGTGGCCTGGGCCCTCTCGCTTGGTGCCGTCCTGTCCCTCACTGTGGGCCTGCGCCCCCCTGCTTGGTGGTGTCCCTCACTGTGGGCCTGGGCCTGGGCCCTCCCGCTTGGTGCCGGCCCTCACTGTGGGCCTGGGCCCTCCCGCTTTATGCTCAAATATTCAATCTACATGGACATGGTCGTTATTTTAAATTCCTCATTCAAATCTCCTTGACGTCTACACTTCTCAAAGACCCAGCTCTCTAAGTCCATTGTGGTAACTAAGTGCTTTTATACTAGGTATCATTCTGGTGGTTGCCCTCTAGGAGCTCTATATTCTCTGCCATGTGAGGGGATCAAACTTGGCACAGTATTCTGAATAAAGCCTAAACCAAGGTCTTGTACAAGGATACTATAGCGCTCTGTTATAAATCTCATCATTCATCAAGAAACTACTCGTGAAATAACGCTGGACGGCCAGCTGGTGGCGCCGTCCAAGGAGCATAAATACTTGGGCGTCGGCCCCAGCTTGCCAGGGACATTTTGTAAGACAAGGAACTAATGACGTACAACTAGACCTCCATGTTCTGAAACAAGTTGATTAAAGCCTTGCTTTATGCTCAAACCAAGTGTGTAGTGAGTTTTATTACGTCAATTTAATCAACTTGATATCGACTCCACGCTTTGGGTGGTTCGGGAACAGCCAGCTACGACTTGAACCGTAGAAGGGAACTCAGACAAGTAATCGATCCATCATGGAGGAACTTCTCAGACCCACCCGTCTCGACCTGGACGCGAATTCACTTACAACTGCTAAGGTATGGAAACACTGGTATCGTACCTTTAGCAACTTCCTTGAGGAGTGTGGTGAGAATGTTCCTAACAAGTTACGAATGTTTGCTAATTATGTATCCCCTCATGTGTTTGATTATATCGAAGACTGTGTAGGCTATGACGCCGCTATCCAAATACTACAGCAGCTATATGTCAAGTCCCCAAATGAAATTTTTGCTCGGCATCTACTGGCCACAACTCGACAACAACCTGGGGAATCACTTGATGAATTCCTTCAAAAACTTTGCAGGCTCAGCAAGGATTGTAATCTTAAAGCTGTTACAGCTGAGCAGTACCAGGAGGAGTTAATTCGTGATTCCTTTATTAATGGGATTGCGTCTCCCTTCATACGTCAGCATCTGTTGGAGAATAAAACCTTCAAGTTACAGGCTGCCTATGACCAGGCATGTTCTCTGGACTTAGCAAAGAGGAATACAGACACCTATCTTTCACCACATGCACAGGCTGCTGCTATCACTTTTAGTGACTCTTTCGATAGGCCTCGGGCGGAAGTCCTCACGGATGATAACTCCAACCCGGCTGATGACAACCCTACCCTAGAAACCTACACTGGTGACGACCCCGCCCTAGCGGCATCTTGGCAATCTGGAAGGAAGTGTTTCTTCTGTGGAGGTGCGTTCCATTATAGGAAATTTTGACCTGCTCGTAACGCGACCTGCAATCATTGCAGCAAGAAAGGTCACTTTTCTAAGGTATGCCAGTCAAGAGCCGCTGTTAGTAAGAAAGGCCACTTTTCTAAGGCATACCGGTTGAGAGCTCCTGTTAGTTTTGCAGCTACTATCTATAAAACTGCTCCTCCCCCAAGGGCCACTACTAAGGTTACAGCTGTCAAGGGTAAAACTGCCCCTCCTCCCATCACAGCTGTTTTCCCCCAAAGTCTGTCCCATGCAGCCACGAAGTTTCGGTAAATGGACACATTTTGAGTGCACTAATCGACTCATGCAGCTCTGACAGCTTCATTAGTGAGCGGGCTGTCGGTAAGTTAAAACTGCGTATTTACCCCTCGGACAGGGAAATTGCAATGGCTCCGACGACACTGACCACCAATTCTTCCGGCTTTTGTCTTGTCGACCTTATTCTCAATGGCTGCACTTATTTCTCCACCCGGCTCGGGGTGCTCAAGAACCTATGCAGTGATGTGCTCCTGGGACAGGATTTCCAGAAACAACACAAAAGACTCACTTTCGAGTTTGGAGGGTCAAAGCCGGAGCTTACCATTTCCAAAGTACTGTTTTGTGCGCTTTCCGCGGCTTCGCTCGACAAGCCCTCCTTGTTTGCCAATCTTTCCCCCCGATGTAAGCCCATAGTCACTAAATCACGACGTTTCAGCCAAGATGATCGATCCTTTATCGAGACAGAAATCTCTCGCCTTCTAGCTGACGGTATCATTGAGCCATGTTCATCTTCCTGGCAGGCTCAAGTCATCGTTGTGTTGCTTCAGAGGATTTTTAACAAGAAACGTCTTTGCATCGATTACTCGCAAACTATTAACCAGTATACCGACCTGGATGCCTACCCACTACCACGCATCGATGACATGGTCAATAACCTTGCCAACTACAAGGTATTTTCAACTTTTGATTTAAAGAGCGCATATCATCAAGTGCCGTTAAAGGACTCTGACAAGAAGTATACGGCCTTTGAGGCCAATGGTCGGCTTTACCAGTTTTGTCGCCTTCCATTTGGGGTCACCAATGGGGTGGCCGTCTTTCAACGGGCAATGAATAGCCGAGTCAAACAGGAGAACTTAACGGACACTTTTCCATATCTGGATAATATCACCATTGCTGGTCATGACCAGAAGGAGCATGATGCCAACCTCCAGAAATTTTTTGACGTTCTCCGTCGTCGCAACTTAACCTTAAATGAGTCCAAATCTGTGAAATCAGTACCATCAGTCAACGTCCTTGGCTACTGGGTGGGCAACGGTGTCATCAAACCGGATCCGGAGTGACTTCGTCCGCTTCAGGAGCTCCCTCCCCCATGAATCTCGGCTCTCTTCGTCGGGCACTCGGCATGTTCGCCTATTATGCGAAATGGATACCCCACTTCTCCGACAAGATCCAGCCCCTGCTTCACGCAAAGTCATTCCCATTAGAGGCAATGGCTATTTCAGCTTTCAACCTCCTCAAGCGACAACTGGAAAAAGCCACGCTTCGTTCCATTGATGAAAATCTTCCTTTCGTGGTCGCGTGCGATGCATCGGAGGTGGCGATCTCGGCTACCTTGAATCAAGGTGGTCGACCCATTACATTTCTGTCCAGAACTTTGCAGGGTAGCGAGCTCCATTATCCTCCTGTCGAGAAGGAGGCTACGGACATCATCGAAGCGGTACATAAATGGAGTCATTTTCCCGCTCGTCGCCATTTCACACTTATAACCAATCAGCACTCCGTGGCCTTTATGCTGGGTAACCAGAAATGCATTCAGGTCAAGAATAACAAAATACAACTCTAGAGGATGGAATTGGCCACCTTTGGATACGCCATATATTATCGACCCGGCAAAGAGAATGTGGCCCCGGGTACCCTCACGCGGGCATTCTGCTCTTCTATGTCAACTTCGACTCTGGCGGATCTTTATACTGACTTATGCCATCCTGGCGTTACCCGTATGTTGCACTTTGTGCGATCTAAAAATCTCCCATTTTCTACGGAAGATGTGAAAAGAACATGCTCCTCCTGTAGAATTTGTGCGGAATTAAAACCGCAATTCTTCTGTCCATCGGATGGCTCATTCATACACGCTATGCAGCGACTCAGCATTGACTTTAAAGGGCCATTGCCCTCCTCAACGCGAAACACCTACTTACTCACTGTGGTGGACGAATATTCACGCTTTCCCTTTGCTTTCCCCTGTCCCAATATGCTTACTTCCAAAGTGATCAAATGCCTTGATCAAGTCTTTTCCCTTTGCGGTACGGCCAATTTCATCCACTCTGATCAGGGTCCCTCCTTCATGTCAAGCGAACTCAAAAGTTCTCTCTCCCAATGGGGAATTGCCACAAATAAAACGACACCGTACCATCCCATCGGTAACGGACAGGTTGAGAGATACAACGCCATCATTTGGAACGCTGTTCGTCTTGCGCTGAGGTCACGCAGCCTACCAGACCAGCAGTGGGAAACTATGCTCCCTGACGTGTTGCATTCCATCAGGTCTCTCCTTTCTACGTCTACCAATGTCACACCTCACGAGCGATTCTTCAACTTCCAGCGTCACTCCACCCATGGGATGTCTCTACCGTCATGGTTGGCAGCTCCCGGCCCCGTGCTGCTCCGAAGATTCGTCCGATCATCTAAAACCGATCCTCTTGTCGACGAGGTAGAACTCACGGATGTCAACCCCACGTACGCGCACGTGCGGTACCCTGATGGCCGGGAGTCCACTGTTTCACTCCGGAATCTGGCTCCCTGTCCGGCTGGCTCCACGGACCCAACCGATATAGACCCACGGGGATGATGCCGACACTCTGTGCTCCCCCGAAGATGACGCCCTACCTGGGGCATCGAGAGATCTGCCAGCTGCCCCACCGGATCCACTCGGGGAGCCGAGTGCTCCCCGTGGAATGGCCACCCGAGGCCAGGACGCCGGTCAATCCCCGGCTATCCAACAGGATGAAGCCAGTTCTGCGCCTGTGGGGACCCACACCTGGAGACACGATCTCCTCAGCCTCCCTCGGGTTGATCAGAGCAACACGGGCCCTGTCGATCCACCGGTACAGATCAAGCAGCCCAGGGACCAAGACACGATCCGGGGAGACGTGCCTTCTAGCCATAAACAAAAATCTAAAAGACTGCGGCTATTCGTGGTCCGCCTGATCCGCTAAGAGGAAGTTGTAGGACTTCCAAATCTTTTAGGCAGGAAGAATGTTATAAATCTCACCATTCATCAAGAAACTACTCCTGAAATAACGCTGGACGGCCAGCTGGTGGCGCCGTCCAAGGAGTATAAATACTCGGGCGTCGGCCCAAGGAACTAGTGAAGTACAACTAGACCTCCATGTTCTGAAACAAGTTGATTAAAGCCTTGCTTTATGCTCAAACCAAGTGCGTAGTGAGTTTTATTACGTCACTCTGTATTTTATATTGGATCATCCTAGCTCCACAATCTAATACTTTATTTGCTTTTGCTATAGCGTCTTGGCACTGCTTGCGGACCTTTATAGACTCATGCAGTACAATACCCAGGTCTTTTCCTGCTCAACCGACCTTAGTTAGGAGTGCTGCATGGTTTGCACATGCTTGGCATTAGCTGTACCCACATGCATGACATGTCTATCTACATTAAATGTCATCTGCCCGATGTGGGTGCATTCCCCCATCGCACCTACATCAGATTGTAGTTATTTTTTCTCATCCAAGGTTCTAACATGTACGCAAATCTTTGTGTCATCTACGAATTTCCTGACAGTCCCCCCGACATCTTCATTCAGATCATTGATACAGACAGTGTCACAGGACTGATTCCTGCAAGATTCCACTCATACCCATTACCTGTAATAAAAACTCTCTACCAGAACAATGCAGCCATATCCTTCTCCATCCCCGGACCTTCCCTTCAGTCCCACAGGGCTCGATCTTATTAAGCAGCTTGTCAAAGCCTTTTTAAAAGTCCGTGGGGTAGAGTTTACACTTGGTTCTTCAGCACAATCTGGATAAAATTGGCCGAACCAGCGCAAAAGATACGGGAATTTTAAACGCAAGTTACGCCCGGCATTAGTCAAGTTTCCGCGATCTTTAACACTGGTTTAAAATAATTTCACCTGAAGCCGGCCCCACGCCCAGATTGACTTAACGGCAAGTTTTCGCTAATTGCGTCCGTTTGCGGGCCTTCGAGGAGGCTCTTCAAATTGCACTCATTTTCTTCGGCGCACAGCCACCAGTCGGCATGTTCTAAAAGCTTCTTACATTAAAAATATTCAATTTACTAACAAACTGACTTCTATGCACCAATTAAATTATTAAATGGTTCAGTATAGTTTTTCAAGTCATTTTCTGTGATTTAAAATCGGGTTACTCACAGGTGATGGACAAGACACTCGTATTAAAAATGCTTATGTTTTGTGATAAACTAATTTTCAGCTGTATTAATAAAAGTGCACCAGGTTACCACTCTTAAATATAGCCAGGATTTAAAAAAAAAAAAAAAAAACGATTACGTTCTAATACGTTGCCCGACTGCGTTGGTTCATAAGATTTGACATTTGTGATTATGCAAATGAGCTTGAGCAGAAACTTGAACTAAAACTTCACTTCAGGAAACCAGCGTAACGAGCCCCCAGATTGCACCCAAACTCGACAACTCAAGCAATGCTCAGTCTCGAATAACCCCATCTCTGCCAAGGTAGCCATGCCGAGTACCTCCAATGAGCGCTGCTAGTACTCACTTGGTAAAGGATGGAGCGGAGGTGTTGTGGTCTTCTGCAGTGGCCCATGACACAGGCGCCGTTGGCACATCATTGGCATTCAACCAGGTAGATGTGCCTTCTGTAGCATAAAGCTTCAACAAAAAACAGTGGGTTTCATGTCAAACATGGGCCATACTGTCCTTCGTGACACATAAACCATTGATTATAATGCTGTAATGGGCTCCAAATGAAAAGGTTATTTTCTTTTCCGGGTACCCGGTTTTCCTGATTGACATCCCAGGAGGGGTGACAGAGTAGCCATGTGTTTCCCTATTGCCTGCCGGCACATTGCAGGGCTCACACATGAAGAGTGACCATGTGGGTGAGGTACTGGAGGGCGCATGGGAGCCGGAAAATGGGACCCCAACACAAGCCAGTCGCCAGGAGAGGAGGGAGAAAATATGGTCAAATAAGTAACTAAAATGTTTATTTCCCTCCTGCAAGTCCCGAGGTACAGAATAGAGAAGCGGTGATGCCCCCACATTCCCCAGGTACAGGGTAGAGAAGCGGTGATGCCCCACATTCCCCAGGTACAGAGTAGAGAAGCGGTGATGCCCCACATTCCCCAGGTACAGGGTAGAGAAGCGGTGATGCCCCGACATTCCCCAGGTACAGGGTGGAGAAGCGGTGATGCCCCGACATTCCCCAGGTACAGGGTAGAGAAGCGGTGATGCCCCATATTCCCCAGGTACAGGGTGGAGAAGCGGTGATGCCCCGACATTCCCCAGGTACAGGGTAGAGAAGCGGTGATGCCCCATATTCCCCAGGTACAGGGTGGAGAAGCGGTGATGCCCCGATATTCCCCAGGTACAGGGTAGAGAAGCGGTGATGCCCCATATTCCCCAGGTACAGAGTAGAGAAGCGGTGATGCCCCGACATTCCCCAGGTACAGGGTGGAGAAGCGGTGATGCCCCGATATTCCCCAGGTACAGGGTGGAGAAGCGGTGATGCCCCGACATTCCCCAGGTACAGAGTAGAGAAGCGGTGATGCCCCCACATTCCCCAGGTACAGGGTAGAGAAGCGGTGATGCCCCCACATTCCCCAGGTACAGAGTAGAGAAGCGGTGATGCCCCCACATTCCCCAGGTACAGAGTAGAGAAGCGGTTATGCCCCGACATTCCCCAGGTACAGGGTAGAGAAGCGGTAATGCCCCACATTCCCCAGGTACAGGGTAGAGAAGCGGTGATGCCCCCACATTCCCCAGGTACAGGGTGGAGAAGCGGTGATGCCCCACATTCCCCAGGTACAGAGTAGAGAAGCAGTGATGCCCCGACATTCCCCAGGTACAGGGTAGAGAAGCGGTGATGCCCCGACATTCCCCAGGTACAGGGTAGAGAAGCGGTGATGCCCCGGCATTCCCCAGGTACAGGGTAGAGAAGCGGTGATGCCCCGACATTCCCCAGGTACAGGGTAGAGAAGCGGTGATGCCCCCACATTCCCCAGGTACAGGGTGGAGAAGCGGTGATGCCCCCACAATCCCCAGGTACAGGGTAGAGAAGCGGTGATGCCCCATATTCCCGAGGTACAGAGTAGAGAAGCGGTGATGCCCCCACATTCCCCAGGTACAGGGTGGAGAAGCGGTGATGCCCCCACATTCCCCAGGTACAGGGTAGAGAAGCGGTGATGCCCCATATTCCCGAGGTACAGAGTAGAGAAGCGGTGATGCCCCCACATTCCCCAGGTACAGAGTAGAGAAGCGGTGATGCCCCCACATTCCCCAGGTACAGGGTAGAGAAGCGGTGATGCCCCGACATTTCCGAGGTACAGAATAGAGAAGCGGTGATGCCCCCACATTCCCCAGGTACAGGGTAGAGAAGCGGTGATGCCCCGACATTCCCCAGGTACAGGGTAGAGAAGCGGTGATGCCCCGACATTCCCCAGGTACAGGGTAGAGAAGCGGTGATGCCCCCACATTCCCCAGGTACAGGGTAGAGAAGCGGTGATGCCCCGACATTCCCCAGGTACAGGGTAGAGAAGCGGTGATGCCCCGACATTCCCCAGGTACAGGGTAGAGAAGCGGTGATGCCCCCACATTCCCCAGGTACAGGGTAGAGAAGCGGTGATGCCCCCACATTCCCTAGGTACAGGGTAGAGAAGCGGTGATGCCCCCACATTCCCTAGGTACAGGGTAGAGAAGCGGTGATGCCCCGACATTCCCCAGGTACAGGGTAGAGAAGCGGTGATGCCCCCACATTCCCTAGGTACAGGGTAGAGAAGCGGTGATGCCCCGACATTCCCCAGGTACAGGGTGGAGAAGCGGTGATGCCCCGATATTCCCGAGGTACAGAATAGAGAAGCGGTGATGCCCCCACATTCCCTAGGTACAGGGTAGAGAAGCGGTGATGCCCCGACATTCCCCAGGTACAGGGTAGAGAAGCGGTGATGCCCCCACATTCCCTAGGTACAGGGTAGAGAAGCGGTGATGCCCCGACATTCCCCAGGTACAGAGTAGAGAAGCGGTGATGCCCCCACATTCCCCAGGTACAGGGTAGAGAAGCGGTGATGCCCCGACATTCCCCAGGTACAGAGTAGAGAAGCGGTGATGCCCCCACATTCCCCAGGTACAGGGTAGAGAAGCGGTGATGCCCCCACATTCCCCAGGTACAGAGTAGAGAAGCGGTGATGCCCCACATTCCCCAGGTACAGAGTAGAGAAGCGGTGATGCCCCCACATTCCCCAGGTACAGGGTAGAGAAGCGGTGATGCCCCACATTCCCCAGGTACAGAGTAGAGAAGCGGTGATGCCCCCACATTCCCCAGGTACAGGGTAGAGAAGCGGTGATGCCCCGACATTCCCCAGGTACAGAGTAGAGAAGCGGTGATGCCCCCACATTCCCCAGGTACAGGGTAGAGAAGCGGTGATGCCCCACATTCCCCAGGTACAGAGTAGAGAAGCGGTGATGCCCCACATTCCCCAGGTACAGGGTAGAGAAGCGGTGATGCCCCCACATTCCCCAGGTACAGGGTAGAGAAGCGGTGATGCCCCCACATTCCCCAGGTACAGGGTAGAGAAGCGGTGATGCCCCGACATTCCCCAGGTACAGGGTAGAGAAGCGGTGATGCCCCCACATTCCCCAGGTACAGAGTAGAGAAGCGGTGATGCCCCACATTCCCCAGGTACAGGGTAGAGAAGCGGTGATGCCCCACATTCCCCAGGTACAGGGTAGAGAAGCGGTGATGCCCCCACATTCCCCAGGTACAGGGTAGAGAAGCGGTGATGCCCCGACATTCCCCAGGTACAGGGTAGAGAAGCGGTGATGCCCCACATTCCCGAGGTACAGGGTGGAGAAGCGGTGATGCCCCGATATTCCCGAGGTACAGAGTAGAGAAGCGGTGATGCCCCCACATTCCCCAGGTACAGAGTAGAGAAGCGGTGATGCCCCCACATTCCCCAGGTACAGGGTGGAGAAGCGGTGATGCCCCGACATTCCCCAGGTACAGGGTGGAGAAGCGGTGATGCCCCGATATTCCCCAGGTACAGAGTAGAGAAGCGGTGATGCCCCCACATTCCCCAGGTACAGAGTGGAGAAGCGGTGATGCCCCCACATTCCCCAGGTACAGGGTGGAGAAGCGGTGATGCCCCCACATTCCCCAGGTACAGAGTAGAGAAGCGGTGATGCCCCGACATTCCCCAGGTACAGAGTAGAGAAGCGGTGATGCCCCCACATTCCCCAGGTACAGGGTGGAGAAGCGGTGATGCCCCCACATTCCCCAGGTACAGAGTAGAGAAGCGGTGATGCCCCCACATTCCCCAGGTACAGGGTAGAGAAGCGGTGATGCCCCGACATTCCCCAGGTACAGGGTAGAGAAGCGGTGATGCCCCGACATTCCCCAGGTACAGAGTAGAGAAGCGGTGATGCCCCCACATTCCCCAGGTACAGGGTAGAGAAGCGGTGATGCCCCGACATTCCCCAGGTACAGAGTAGAGAAGCGGTGATGCCCCCACATTCCCCAGGTACAGGGTAGAGAAGCGGTGATGCCCCCACATTCCCCAGGTACAGAGTAGAGAAGCGGTGATGCCCCACATTCCCCAGGTACAGAGTAGAGAAGCGGTGATGCCCCACATTCCCCAGGTACAGGGTAGAGAAGCGGTGATGCCCCCACATTCCCCAGGTACAGGGTAGAGAAGCGGTGATGCCCCGACATTCCCCAGGTACAGAGTAGAGTAGCGGTGATGCCCCGACATTCCCCAGGTACAGGGTAGAGAAGCGGTGATGCCCCCACATTCCCCAGGTACAGAGTAGAGTAGCGGTGATGCCCCGATATTCCCGAGGTAGAGAGTAGAGAAGCGGTGATGCCCCCACATTCCCCAGGTACAGAGTAGAGTAGCGGTGATGCCCCGACATTCCCCAGGTACAGGGTAGAGAAGCGGTGATGCCCCCACATTCCCCAGGTACAGAGTAGAGTAGCGGTGATGCCCCGATATTCCCGAGGTACAGAGTAGAGAAGCGGTGATGCCCCCACATTCCCCAGGTACAGAGTAGAGTAGCGGTGATGCCCCGATATTCCCCAGGTACAGAGTAGAGAAGCGGTGATGCCCCACATTCCCCAGGTACAGGGTAGAGAAGCGGTGATGCCCCCACATTCCCCAGGTACAGAGTAGAGAAGCGGTGATGCCCCCACATTCCCCAGGTACAGGGTGGAGAAGCGGTGATGCCCCCACATTCCCCAGGTACAGAGTAGAGAAGCGGTGATGCCCCCACATTCCCCAGGTACAGGGTGGAGAAGCGGTGATGCCCCGACATTCCCCAGGTACAGGGTAGAGAAGCGGTGATGCCCCGATATTCCCCAGGTACAGAGTAGAGAAGCGGTGATGCCCCCACATTCCCCAGGTACAGAGTAGAGAAGCGGTGATGCCCCCACATTCCCCAGGTACAGGGTGGAGAAGCGGTGATGCCCCCACATTCCCCAGGTACAGAGTAGAGAAGCGGTGATGCCCCCACATTCCCCAGGTACAGGGTAGAGAAGCGGTGATGCCCCCACATTCCCCAGGTACAGGGTGGAGAAGCGGTGATGCCCCGACATTCCCCAGGTACAGGGTAGAGAAGCGGTGATGCCCCGACATTCCCCAGGTACAGGGTAGAGAAGCGGTGATGCCCCGATATTCCCCAGGTACAGAGTGGAGAAGCGGTGATGCCCCCACATTCCCCAGGTACAGAGTAGAGAAGTGGTTATGCCCCGACATTCCCCAGGTACAGGGTAGAGAAGCGGTGCTGCCCCGACATTCCCGAGGTACAGAATAGAGAAGCGGTGATGCCCCCACATTCCCTAGGTACAGGGTAGAGAAGCGGTGATGCCGCGACATTCCCCAGGTACAGGGTAGAGAAGCGGTGATGCCCCCACATTCCCCAGGTACAGGGTAGAGAAGCGGTGATGCCCTGACATTCCCCAGGTACAGGGTAGAGAAGCGGTGATGCCCCCACATTCCCCAGGTACAGGGTAGAGAAGCGGTGATGCCCCCACATTCCCTAGGTACAGGGTAGAGAAGCGGTGATGCCCCGACATTCCCCAGGTACAGGGTAGAGAAGCGGTGATGCCCCGATATTCCCGAGATACAGAATAGAGAAGCGGTGATGCCCCCACATTCCCCAGGTACAGGGTAGAGAAGCGGTGATGCCCCGACATTCCCCAGGTACAGGGTAGAGAAGCGGTGATGCCCCCACATTCCCCAGGTACAGGGTAGAGAAGCGGTGATGCCCCGACATTCCCCAGGTACAGGGTAGAGAAGCGGTGATGCCCCCACATTCCCCAGGTACAGGGTAGAGAAGCGGTGATGCCCCCACATTCCCCAGGTACAGAGTAGAGAAGCGGTGATGCCCCCACATTCCCCAGGTACAGGGTAGAGAAGCGGTGATGCCCCCACATTCCCCAGGTACAGGGTAGAGAAGCGGTGATGCCCCGACATTCCCCAGGTACAGGGTAGAGAAGCGGTGATGCCCCACATTCCCCAGGTACAGGGTAGAGAAGCGGTGATGCCCCACATTCCCCAGGTACATGGTAGAGAAACGGTGATGCCCCACATTCCCCAGGTACAGAGTAGAGAAGCGGTGATGCCACACATTCCCCAGGTACAGGGTAGAGAAGCGGTGATGCCCCCACATTCCCCAGGTACAGGGTAGAGAAGCGGTGATGCCCCCACATTCCCCAGGTACAGGGTAGAGAAGCGGTGATGCCCCCACATTCCCCAGGTACAGGGTAGAGAAGCGGTGATGCCCCCACATTCCCCAGGTACAGGGTGGAGAAGCGGTGATGCCCCCACATTCCCCAAGTACAGGGTAGAGAAGCGGTGATGCCCCCACATTCCCCAGGTACAGGGTAGAGAAGCGGTGATGCCCCCACATTCCCCAGGTACAGAGTAGAGAAGCGGTGATGCCCCCACATTCCCCAGGTACAGGGTAGAGAAGCGGTGATGCCCCCACATTCCCCAGGTACAGGGTAGAGAAGCGGTGATGCCCCCACATTCCCCAGGTACAGAGTAGAGAAGCGGTGATGCCCCCACATTCCCCAGGTACAGAGTAGAGAAGCGGTGATGCCCCCACATTCCCCAGGTACAGGGTAGAGAAGCGGTGATGCCCCCACATTCCCCAGGTACAGGGTAGAGAAGCGGTGATGCCCCGGTATTTCCTGGGGCTTTCCTACGAGGTGCCTTGGCATGAGACTGCAGGCAGCGTTTCTGGCCTCCTGCCTTTAATCACCTCTCCTAACACTCGTCTTGCCCTACACCCAGACAGTCTGGAGCGGGCAGAAAGACACAGCCTAGACTGGGGGGGTGGGGAGCGGGGACTGGGTGAGGCAATGGGCGGCACTACTCATTCACATTCGGGAGCCGAGTTCAGCTTTCTGCTGTAACGGTCCTACGTGGTGTGGCCTAAGTCATGTTGCAGAGGCTCAGTGAGGCAGCACCGACCCATTGCTATACCTGATCTGGGAGTACCTGATGGGTGCTTGAATTCACAGCCATCCCAGCACAAGCATTCCTCAACTCGATGGTCAAACAAATTCACAAACATGTCATCTAAATGACACGTGAATTAACAACAGTTGGCAGAGGCAGTGTGGTATAACAAGATATATGGTACTTTAAACCATCTATTATAACTTGAGGCTTCGAGACCTACCTTGTAACCCTGCTCATGCAGCTGCTGTGCAGTGTCCAGGAACTTTGATCGGAATGAGCTCTGTGAAAGAAGTGAGCGTAAAGTGAGAATCTCAGTTCGGTCTGAATGAAGGTCTGTGCAGCTATTATAATCAACTCTGAACATCGGTCCTTGGTGTAAGGATCTCAGCAGAGCAGGTACTGTGGATTATCACTCTTCTGTCAGTGCCCATGTGGTGGATGGTCTGAGGCTCTCCCCAGCTCTGTGCGACCTGAAGCTGCTCTGTGACTGTCCAGAGTCTAAATGGATTCCAGTGCTGATCCCTGGGTTCGAACGTTAGCTTTAAGTGCAGTTTAAAGAAACCTTTTTTTTAATCCTGAGGTTACCACCCACGAGGTCCTGCTTTTTAAATTTAGCTCCTAGCTCTCGATATTCTCTTAGCAGGACCTCTGTTCCTTCCTAAGTCACTGGTCCCAACATGGACCACGACAACTGGATCTTTCCCCTGCTTTTCCAGGTTCCTTTCCAGCTGCTACAAGGTATCCCTTATCCTGTCGCCAGGTAGGCAACACACCCTTTGGGGCTCTTGATCTTAATTGCGAAGGATGACACTTTTTTTTATTCGTTCCTGGGACGTGGGTATCGCTGGCACGGCCAGCATTTATTGCCCATCCCGAGTTGCCCTCGAGAAGGTGGTGGTGAGCCACCTTCTTGAACCGCTGCAGTCCGTGTGGTGATGGTACTCCCACAGTGCTGTTAGGGAGGGAGTTCCAGGATTTTGACCCAGCGACTATGAAGGATCGGCGATATACTTCTAAGTCAGGACGGTGTGTGACTTGGAGGGGAACTTGGAGGTGGTGGTGTTCCCATGCACCTGCTGCCCTTGTCCTTCTAGGTGGAAGAGGTCGCGGGTTTGGGAGGTGCTGCCGAAGAAGCCTTGGCGAGTTGCTGCAGTGCATCTTGTAGATGGTACACACTGCAGCCACGGTATGCCAGTGGTGGAGGGAGTGAATGTTTAAGGTGGTGGATGGGGTGCCAATCAATTGGGCTGCTTTGTCCTGGATGGTGTCAAGCTTCTTAAGTGTTGGAGCTGCACTCATCCAGGCAAGTGGAGAGTATTCCATCACACTCCTGACTTGTAGCTGGTGGAAAGGCTTTGGGGAGTCAGGAGGGGAGACACTCGCCGCAGAATACCCAGCCTCTGACCTGCTCTTGTAGCCACAAGAGCAGTTAAGTTTCTGGTCAATGGTGACCCCCTGGGATGTTGGTGGTGTGGGATTCGGCAATGGTAATGCCATTGAATGTCAAGGGGCGGTGGTTAGGCTCTCGCTTGTTGGAGATAGTCATTGCCTGGCACTTCTGTGACGTGAATGTTACCTGCCACTTATCAGCCCAAGCCTAAATTTCATCCAGGTCTTGCTGCATGTGGGCATGGACTGCTTCATTATCTGAGGGGTTGTGATCCCCTATTAACTATCCCCTATAACTACAATCTTTCTATGCTGCTCCTCCACCCCTTGGAAAGCTCTCTGCTCAACAATGCTTGGTCAGCATTGTTGCTGTCCTTCCCGCAGTCTGTCTCCTCATCCTCACAGGTAGCTAGTACATTGTACCTGTTGTAGAGGACCAGTGTCTGCCGGACCTCCTTCCCTGCCTCCACCATATTTCCCATATCCTGCCGACTGTCCTTTAATGTGCTTTAATCAAGTAGTGTTTATAATTTATCAGTAATCTGTCTATCTCGGCTCCGATACTGTAGATTATAATTCACTCTTCTGCAGAATAGAATAGGTTGTAAAAGAGCAGCCCGAGACTACACCACTTCATTATTGTCGAGACTGAGGAACGAGGTGAAGGGCCAAAGGCCAGGGTGCAACTCACAGCTTGAAGATAACAGGAAATAATGTAGCAAGGGAGTCGAGGGTCAACATGCATTTTAACACACATAATAAGTATCATGACCAGGTTAGTTCTACAAACCCAAGCTCCCAGAAGATGGGGCACCAACGCTGAAGCCCAAGTTCCTTGGAAGCACAGGAATCAAGGGATATGGGGGGGATCGGGTGGGAAGGTGGAGTTGAGGTCGAAGATCAGCCATGATCTTATTGATTGGTGGTGCAGGCTTGAAGGGCCATTTGGCCGACTCCTGCTCCTGTTCTTATGAATGCAGAACTACACCTAAATGGCTCTTACATTGCAATAGTACCAACACTCAGTCAGCAATACTACCAAAAGTGAACCTACCAGAAGTTTATCCTGGGTGTTTCCCCTGGCTGAAGAGTCTAAAACCAGGGGGCTTGGTCTCAGGATAAGGGGCCGGCCAGCCATTTAGGACTGAGATGAGGAGAAATTTCTTCACTCAAGAGGGTGGTGAATCTTTGGAATTCCAGAGGGCTGTGGATGTTCAGTCGCTGAGTATATTCAATACAGAGAGCGATAGATTTTTGAATGTTAAGGGAACCAAGGGATATGGGGATAGGGCGGGAAAGTGGAGTTGAAGTAGAAGATCAGCCGTGATCTTACTGAATGGCAGAGGTTCGAAGGGCCTACTCCTGTTCCTATTTCTTATGTTCTTGTGTCCATATTAACTACTGATTCTCGGAGCTCGCTAGTATAAGTTCAGTGCTGCTGCTGAGCAGTGTGCTCATGTCAAAACGCACGGGAGCGGCCAGCATGTGTGTGCGCGTCAGTGTATCAACAATCGTGTATGCGCACCACAGTGGCTTTCATTCTTGGGAGATGGCCTACCCAGAGGCTGGCTCCACTTGAACGCAGAAAGCTGGGAACCAGGCGCACTAACAAGAGGCGAGGCCAAAATCAAACCCAAGGGTGCCATACGAGCGTCGTTACAAACACACGCAAAGGTCTGAGCCAGTGTGAGCTGGGCTTCCAGTGGGTGAGGCTGAAGCTAGTTTCCAAACTGTACCTGAATTCCAATTAGAATCCCTTTCTGAGGTAATCTGAAGCCAGTGGACAGGATCGCCTTCAGGAACGCAGAATAAATATTTGGCCCAAAGCAAGCAACCTGCAGAAACAGAAGCAGACCAATCCCATTCATTTGTTGCAAAATCAAATATTAAATACCTACACACTTGTATATATTTAAATAAAATTGCCAATGTTATTCTATTTGGCTCAGTGCTAGCACTCTCGCCTCAGAGTCAGAAGGTTGTGGGTTCAAGCTCCACTCCAGAGACTTGAGCACAAAATCTAGACAGGCACTTCAAACTCAGGATGACCCAAAGCACTTTACAGCCAATGAAGTACTTTTGAAGTACAGTAACAACAGAAAATGCTGGAAATACTCAGCAGGCCAGGCAGCATTCGTGGAGCGAGAAACAGAGTTAACGTTTCAGGTCTGGGACCCTTCATCAGAACTGGAAAAAGCTGGAGATGTAACAGATATTAAACAGGTGCACAATCAGGAAGGGGGGGTGGTTTAGGAGGGGAGGAAGGGATTGAAAGAACATACTGTGCTTATGTAAGAGGCAGGAAAGATAAAATGTTGCAAATGAGAATGGCAAAATCATACAGCATGAAAAATGGGGGCAGGGATTATTATCTGAAATTGTTGAACTCAATGTTGATTTACTTGTACTTCTCGCAATCTAGTATACTGTATTCGCTGCTCACGATGCGGTCTCCTCTACATTGGGGAGACCAAACGCAGATTGGGCGACCGGTTTTCGGAACATCTCCGTTCAGTCCGTAAGGGTGACCCTGAGCTTCCAGTCGCCTGTCACTTTAATTTTCCGCTTCACTCCCACTCTGATCTCTCCGTCCTCGGCCTATTACACTGTTCCAATGAAGCTCAACGTAAGCTCGAGGAACAGCACCTCATCTTTCGATTGGGCACTTTGCAGCCTTCCGGACTCAATATCTGTTACATATCCAGCTTTTTCCAGTTCTGATGAAGGGTCCCAGACCTGAAACGTTAACTCTGTTTCTCTCTCCACAGATGCTGCCTGGCCTGCTGAGTGTTTCCAGCGTTTTCTGTTGTTACACCAGGGATAACTTCCCTGCTCTTCTTCAAAATAGTGCCATGGGATCTTTTACGTTGACCTCAGAGAGCAGATAAGGCCTCGGTTTAATGTCTCATCTGAAAGACGGCTCCTCCAACAGTGCAGCTCTCCCTCAGCACTGCACTGGTGTGTCAGCCTAGATTTTTGTGCTCAAGTCCCTGGAGTGAGACTTGAACTCACAACCTTCTGACTCAGAGACAAGAGTGCTACCAACTGAGCCACAGCTGACACTCTAATGTTGATGTCATGAAAGGCGCTATATAAATACAATTAATTAATTTATTTTTCTTTCTACCCTCTCACCCTTTCCCTTTCTTCTGTCCCCAGGGCAACAGACAGTAAACATTTGGAACATGATGGTCATTGTTGGAATTACTCTCAGGCTAATCAGTAAAAGGAAGCTGTGTCAATGGAGATTAATGGAGTGTCGACATGCTGGTACCTCTCCAGTAGATGCCATCTCACAACGCAGAATTGGGTCAGCATCCCTCAGTCGCGGCCAGGAAAACATGGGAGCCTGCAAATGCCCAAAATAAACTTCTTAAAATGTATTATTTGCATGGATTTCTAAACCATTTAATGAGTGTGAACTTAACGCAGCATATGTACACCGAGGATGCCAAAGCCTTCTATATTATTAAACAATAGCACCCCTTGCAGTTGAAAACCAAAACTCACCATGTTCATTTTTCCAGTTACTCATATTTAGTGCAATGTCCTCAGGCTTGTCAAGTTTTGCAGTTTGGTGTAATATTGCAACCCATTTTGATTTTGTTGAGAATAAAGTTTGGGTGAAATCCCCAGAGATGTTGGTGTACAAATCCCCTCTCTTTCCTCCCTCAACACCTCTGCCTCTCCACCTCTTTCTCCACTTAAAATTTTTGATCACCTCTCCCAACTCTCACACCGTGGCTTATTGTCCGCACCATTGCTCCTTTTATTTATTGACCCCATACAGTGCTGCAGGAAGCTTTCCATGTCAAAGCCACTATGTAACTCCCTATAATGGGGGCTATAACACATTAAAATAGTTTGGTTAAAACATGTTAAAATGGCAGGCAATCTCATACGGACGTGCAGAATGTCCAATTGCTAACATTCGCACAGTGAGAGTACAGTGACGTATATTTGTTGTTGGGAAAAAAAACTCAAAATACAGTGGATGCAGTGACATATAAACAGGACACTTGGCATCACAACTTGACCTGCAACTGAGCAGAATTGATCCCAACTTTGTTGCCCATGTCTATTTAGTCAGGCCACTGGGTTTAGAAACAGAGAAACTTGTCCATTGTCCTCGGTGTGCACATCAACAACTTACATTTATGTAGTGCCCTTAACCTAGGAAAACGACCCAAAGCGCTTCACAGGAGCGTTATCGGACAAAAATGACACCAAGCCATATAAGGAGATATTAGGAATCATAGAATGGTTACAGCACGGAAGGAGGCCACTCGGCCCGTCGAGCCCGTGCCAGCTCTCTGCAAGAGTCCTTCAGCTAGTCCCACTCCCCCGCCCTTTCCCCGTAGCCCTGCAAATGTTTTTTTTTCAGGTACTTATCCAACTCCCTTTTGAAAGCCATGATTGAGTCTGCCTCCACCACCCTTTCAAGCAGTTTTTTGAACAAGGGTGGAACATTTGCAATTCTCCAGTCCTCTGGCACCACCCCTGATTCTAAGGAGGATTGGAAGATTATGGCCAGTACCTCCACGATTTCCTCCTTCACTTTCCTCAGCATCCTAGGATACATCCCATCCGATCCTGGTGACTTATCTACTTTAAGTACAGACAGCCTTTCTAGTACCTCCTCTTTTATCCCATCCAGTATCTCCTCTACCTCCTCCTTCACTATGTCTATGGCAGCATCCTCTTCCTTGGTGAAGACAGATGCAAAGTACTCATTTAGTACCTCAGCCATATCCTCTGCCTCCATGCATAGGTCTTCTTTTTGGTCCCTAATCGGCCCCACCCCTCCTCTTACTATCCATTTACTATTTATATGCCTGTAGAAGACTTTTGGATTACCTTTTATGTTGGCTGCCATTCTATTCTCATACCCTCTCTTTGCCCCTCTTATTTTCTTTTTCACTTCTCCTCTGAACATTCTATATTTAGCCCGATTCTCAGATGTATCCTCGACCTGACATTTGTCATACGCGCTCTTTTTCTGCTTCATCTTACTCTCTCTCTCTTTTGTCTGACTTTAGATGCCCTACCTTTCCCCCTAGTGGGAATGTACCTCGACTGTACCCAAACTATTTCCTCTTTAAAGGCAGCCCATTGTTCCATTACAGTTTTGCCTGCCAATCTCTGATTCCAATTTACCCGGGCCAGATCCGTTCTTATCCCACTGAAATTTGCCTTCCTCCAATTAAGTATTTTTACTCTAGATTATTCCCTGTCCTTTTCCATAGCTAATCGAAACCTTATGATATTATGATCACTGTTCCCTAAATATTCACCTACTGACACTTGCCCTACCTCATTCCCCAGGACCAGATCCAGCAATGCCGCCTTCCTTGTTGGGCCAGAAACATACTAATCAAGAAAGTTCTCCTGAACACACTTCAGGGATTCTTCCCCCTCTCTGCCCTTTACACTATTACTATCCCAGTCTATATTAGGTTAGTTGAAGTCCCCCATTATCACTACTCTAGTTCTTGCATCTCTCTGTAATTTCCCTGCAAATTTGCGCCTCCATATTTTCCCACTAGTTGGTGGCCTACAGAATACATCTAGTAGTGTAATGGTACCTCTGTTATTTCTTAACGCTAGCCAAATAGATTCTGTCCTTGACCCCTCCAGGGCATCCTCTCTCTCCAGCATCCTGCCTAAACACCTTATATCCAGGAATATTTAATACCCAATCCTGCCCTTTTTTGAGCCAGGTCTCAGTTATTGCCACAACATCATATTCCCATGTGGCTATTTGCGCCTGCAGCGCAGCAACCTTGTTTACTACGCTTCGTGCGTTCACATACATACACTGTAAACCCATCTTAGACCTACCTGCGTTCTCTCTTAGCCTGACCCCACCGAATACCTTACTATTTCTTGCTTTAGAGCTATCCGTCTCTCCCAATCCTTTATGCCCATTCTTTCTCCTTTCTAATGCTACATCCTGGTGCCCATCCTCCTGCCAACTTAGTTTAAACCCTCCCCAACAGCACTAGCAAACCTCCCTGCGAGGATATTGGTATCGGCTCTGTTGAGGTGCAACCCGTCTGGCTTATACAGGTCCCACCTCCCCCAGAACCAGTCCCAATGCCCCAGGAATCTGAAGTCCTCCTTCCTGCACCATCTCTGCAGCCACGCATTCATCTGCTCTATCCTCCTATTTCTATACTCACTCGCACGTGGCACTGGGAGTAATCCAGAGATTACTACCTTTGAGGTCCTGCTTTTTAATCTATTTTCTAGCTTCCTAAAATCTGCCTGCAGGACTTCATCCCTCTTTCTATATATGTCGTTGGTACCGATATGGACCACGACCTCTGGTTGTTCACCATCCCCCCTCAGAATGTTCGACAGCCACTCAGTGACATCCTTAACCCAGGAGGGTGGCTGAAAGCTTGATCAAAGAGTAGAATTTTAAAGGAGGACAGAGAAGTGGAGAGGCCAAGGGGTTTAGGGAAGGAATCAAACCATTTTGGGTCACTAACATCGCCTGGACGCTAAATATAGCGCTGGGAGAAAAATAGCGCCGGTGATCGCTAACTTCAGTTTCAGTGCCCCAAGAGGGAGATGGAGCACTAATTGAAGCGCTCCACTTCCTTCTTAGAGCGCTAACCCCGATAATCAGGGCAGTGCGTTCTGCAGTGCTATGCACTGGGCCACGTAGCGCTGCCACGTGGAAGGGCTCTTCCCCTCATTAAAGGGGAGGGCCCAAGCCCACAACTCTGCGGGGCCCTACCTGGACCACCGGGGAGCAGGGTGCCACGCCAGTAGCCCGGCACTCAAGAGTGCCAGGCTGCCAGGTCGCGGCACGGACCCTGCGTTCAAAGGCACAACGGGCCGCGACAAATAAGTCGGCTGATTTTCTTCCCCCGCCCACCACCTCCCCTTTAGTTACTGCCCTGCGAGCCTCCTGCCACTCCATTTCCACCCCCTGAATCAGTCGCTGTCACCGCCCGGCAGATTCAGGGGGCGCGGGCCAATTTTGCAGGCGGAGCAAAAACGGGGAGTTGCGTACTGTGATGACGTCATCATTGCCTGCGCAGCGGAGCGAGGCGCTACCAGTTATCGCCGCCGCTAAACTCCCACTGAATTTAGCGGGAGTCGTTAGCGGTGCCACACCCGGGCGAAAAGTCGATTGTGGGGGCGCTAACGAGAGGCGCAAATGCACAGCCCAATGTCTCACATTGACCAGCTAGGATTACTAGAGACTTGAAGCCAAGACTTTGATTTTAACTAGCTAATCTCCTGTGGTGGTGCTCAGGGGTCTGTGATGTTTGGCTGCGCAGGAGGTGGAAATTGAAAACAATAAACTGCTCAGAAAGTAGCAAGTGACCTAGCAGCTGACTAAAACTCAGAAATACCCTCCCACCAATTACAGACCTGTTCCACATAAACCTCCTAACAGCACAACACCGAGAATCTGCATTCTCTAATGGCACCACGTCCACAGGAATCAGAAGCCATCCGAACCCCATCCAGATTAACAAAGTGGTCGAATGCAGTGATGGAAGCCCTTGAACTGTACTAGTGTCGCTACCTCCTTCCTACCCAGCCTGTTGAAGGGATTGCTAATAGTACCTTGATGCCCACATATTCGGTAGGTATGATGGGGTTTTCCAGCGATGGCAGGGAAGACTCATCTATGCTTTCTCCAGTCATTACTCGTGTGGCCACATTGATGAGGTCAACTCCAATGGTCTTTGAGACAAAGGGGCAGGATCTGGATGCCCTGAGGTTACATTCAATCACCTAGCAACCAGTAGAGAAAGAATTAGGGAGAAAGAGTTAGTGGTTGGTCGTAACTGAGATTTTCAACAGCACAATTACTAAGTGGCTGGCAATTCAGCAGGAATAGATACACAGTAATGGCACAACATTTCAAAAGGACTTCCAGATAGAACAGTGCATACAAAAAGTGTGGAATCATTTGAGATAGATTGATGCTGCAATACGAGCAGTTGCACGTTTTTAGATGAACGCCTTTCCTCATCTGTATTTATCTTATGTTTATTATGGGAGGATAAGGAGAGATGTACAAATATTGAATTTCATATGTATTAGCAAACCTTTCAGTGTTCCTCATAAATATCTTCCAAATCTCATCTCTAGTCTCTCTCAAGACTCTGGGTTAATAGCCATCCATGGGGATTTATTTGTTTTGTCCAGCACTTTGTGACGTAATAAAGACTCACTACGCACTTGGTTGTACATAAAGCAAGGCTTTAATCGACTTGTAACAAAACATGGAGGTCTGGTTAGTAGTCACTAGCTTCCTGTTTCCAGACTGTCTCTGGCCAAGCTGGGCCCACGCCCGAGTATTTATACTTCTCGGGCGGCGCCCTCAGCTGGCCGTTCAGTAGTACTTCCTTGTAGAAGTTTCGATTTATGACATTTTGTTCTCTTTTATGTCAAAGTCATGAATTCAACTTGGGGAGGACATGTTCTAGTCCCATACTCCACCCTTCGTAAATAGTCCCATCGTCCATAAATTTGAACTCATCCAAAACTCTGCTGTCAGTAATCTAACTCGCATCAAGTCCCATTCACCCATCACCTCCGGTGCTCGCTGACCTACATTGGCTCCCGGTTAAACAACACCACGATTTTAAAATGATCATCCTTGTTTTCAAATCCCTCCATGGCCTCGCCCCTCCCTATCTCTGTAATCTCCTCCATCCACCCCCCCTCCCCCCACCACCGAGATATCTGCGCTCCTCTAATTCCGCCCTCTTGGGCATCCCAGATTATAATCGCTCAAACATTGGTGGCCATGCCTTCTGTTGCCTAGGCCCTAAGCTCTGGAATTCCCTGCCTAAATCTCTCCACCTCTCTCTCCTCCTTTAAGATGCTCCTTAAAACCTACCTCTTTGGCCGAGCTTTTGGCCATCTGCCCCAATATCTCATGTGGCTCGGTGTCAAATTTTGTTTGATAACACTCCTGTGAAGCACCTTGGGACGTTTTACTATGTTATATAAATACAAGTTGTTGTTGGGTAAAGAGCTCGTGGTCACTATAATCTCCTGGAACATACATTTCCCAGAATTCATCTTTCCCTGAATTGTCCTAGAATTTTTTGAATCTGTGTGTTTGCCAGTTCCAGGAGATTCCACGGTTGCCCTGCTGGTGGATGAGGCACATTGGGCGTCGTGTTACTTAGCTACAACATGGCTGAATGGGACAGACCCAATGGGCCAGCTGGTCTTTTTCCTATGTTCATACCTAGAAGTTCAGTGCTGAAAACAGTGGTTTATGGCATAGTGAAGTTATGCAATTCAACGGTTCTTGTGTGGCCAGTACTCTCAGTTCTCAAAAGGGAGTGCTGATTTCTTTGGCTCCACTTCGCCTGGACACTCCCATTCGGATACTGCATCAGGCCTGAATGAGAACTGAGCGTTGGAAAATTGCATTTTCCCCATAGCGGGTAGCTAACATGGGATAAATTGTGTGCGGAGTATTATGCACTGGTGATGTAATTTTCCCATTGACTCATGACAAGGACAGCGACAATACCATAGTGACCCAGAGGGCCTAAACAAGCACAAAACAACTAACTGGAGATACAGTTAAAACAAACATTCAGAGCATCGAAACACAGATGGAAATGATGAATGTAATGCAACCCAGTTTCTCTGGTTTACAATCCCATTAAATACAAGGGTTACACGTTTTAAACATGACGCAGCAGGTTGCTTACCATCACATCATTTCCTTTCACAAGAAACTGTACATTAAAAGGGCCAGAAATCTCAAATGCTTTGGATATCTTCCGGGTTGCAATTTTCACCTAAAACAGAAAGAATACAAAGGGTAATTACTGGGCGCCTGAGATTTCCCGGGTAATAACTGGGCCTGAGATTTCCCGGGTAATTACTGGGCCTGAGATTTCCCGGGTAATTACCGGGCCTGAGATTTCCCGGGTAATTACCGGGCCTGAGATTTCCCGGGTAATTACTGGGCGCCTGAGATTTCCCGGGTAATAACTGGGCCTGAGATTTCCCGGGTAATTACTGGGCCTGAGATTTCCCGGGTAATTGCTGGGCCTGAGATTTCCCGGGTAATTACCGGGCCTGAGATTTCCCGGGTAATTACTGGGCCTGAGATTTCCCGGGTAATTACCGGGCCTGAGATTTCCCGGGTAATTACTGGGCGCCTGAGATTTCCCGGGTAATTACTGGGCGCCTGAGATTTCCCAGGTAATAACTGGGCCTGAGATTTCACGGGTAATTGCTGGGCCTGAGATTTCCCGGGTAATTACTGGGCCTGAGATTTCCCGGGTAATTACTGGGCCTGAGATTTCCCGGGTAATAACTGGGCCTGAGATTTCCCAGGTAATTACCGGGCCTGAGATTTCACGGGTAATTGCTGGGCCTGAGATTTCCCGGGTAATAACTGGGCCTGAGATTTCACGGGTAATTACCAGGCCTGAGATTTCCCGGGTAATTACTGGGCCTGAGATTTCACGGGTAATTACTGGGCCTGAGATTTCCCGGGTAATTACTGGGCCTGAGATTTCCCGGGTAATTACTGGGCCTGAGATTTCCCGGGTAATTACTGGGCCTGAGATTTCCCGGGTAATTACTGGGTCTGAGATTTCCCGGGTAATTACTGGGCGCCTGAGATTTCCCGGGTAATTACTGGGCGCCTGAGATTTCCCGGGTAATTACTGGGCCTGAGATTTCCCGGGTAATTACTGGGCGCCTGAGATTTCCCGGGTAATTACTGGGCGCCTGAGATTTCCTGGGTAATTACTGGGCGCCTGAGATTTCCCGGGTAATTACTGGGCGCCTGAGATTTCCCGGGTAATTACTGGGCCTGAGATTTCCCGGGTAATTACTGGGCGCCTGAGATTTCCCGGGTAATTACTGGGCCTGAGATTTCCCGGGTAATTACTGGGCGCCTGAGATTTCCCGGGTAATTACTGGGCGCCTGAGATTTCCCGGGTAATTACCAGGCCTGAGATTTCCCGGGTAATTACTGGGCGCCTGAGATTTCGCGGGTAATTACCGGGCCTGAGATTTCGCGGGTAATTACCGGGCCTGAGATTTCGCGGGTAATTACCGGGCCTGAGATTTCCCGGGTAATTACTGGGCGCCTGAGATTTCCCAGGCAATTACCGGGCCTGAGATTTCACGGGTAATTGCTGGGCCTGAGATTTCCCGGGTAATTACTGGGCCTGAGATTTCCTGGGTAATTACTGGGCGCCTGAGATTTCCCGGGTAATTACTGGGCGCCTGAGATTTCCCGGGTAATTACTGGGCCTGAGATTTCCCGGGTAATTACTGGGCGCCTGAGATTTCCCGGGTAATTACTGGGCGCCTGAGATTTCGCGGGTAATTACCGGGCCTGAGATTTCGCGGGTAATTACCGGGCCTGAGATTTCCCGGGTAATTACCGGGCCTGAGATTTCCCGGGTAATTACTGGGCCTGAGATTTCCTGGGCCTGAGATTTCCCAGGCAATTACCGGGCCTGAGATTTCACGGGTAATTGCTGGGCCTGAGATTTCCCGGGTAATTACTGGGCCTGAGATTTCCTGGGTAATTACTGGGCGCCTGAGATTTCCCAGGCAATTACCAGGCCTGAGATTTCACGGGTAATTGCTGGGCCTGAGATTTCCCGGGTAATTACTGGGCCTGAGATTTCCCGGGTAATTACTGGGCCTGAGATTTCCCGGGTAATTACTGGGCCTGAGATTTCCCGGGTAATTACTGGGCCTGAGATTTCCCGGGTAATTACTGTCCCCAGCTTCTCAGCCAAGTGGCCATTCTCCATGTGTGGGCTCAGGCAGTTAGCATTTGCCCACAGGGGTTATAATGAGAGATTTTATTTCTCGGAGTCTGGGAGATGCAAAACAGCTCAAGTCATAAAGGCAATGATTTTCTAGAGAGCATCCAAGTCAGTTTCTGAAACATTGGGCCAGATCTAGCTGGAGTGGGGCATCTTGTGGCGTTAGTTAGTTAGAAAAATTTGATTGAGAGGGAAAAGACAGAAAAAGGAAAAAATATATATTTTATGTGACATTTAAAAAATCTCTAACCTTAATTTAGTACATGTAGGAATGAGATTGAACAGTTTAAATTGTTCCCTTTCTGGGCCAGAGAGGTTGACTGGCATTGCATTAACAATGATCATGTCATTAAAAAGGTATTTGCACTGTTAAGTTTCAGCCCTAACTTTCTGCAGAGAGTTTAATGGGCAATTAATGTGCAAATCCAGCAAGTTATTAAAAATAACGGGGTGACTAAGAGCGAGATGGCGTTTGTGTGAGGCTAATGGCGGAGTGGTATAAATCGACCAGCAAGTTCTGGAGAATCGAAACTCACAACTTAATCACTTAATCCTCTGAACCTGCTGGCTGATTTGTGCATTAATAACGCTGTGTGTCGTGAACTCGCCTTTACTTTTCCAGCAAGATCTGGCCCATTATGTTTTAACAGACTAGATTTAGTAATGAGTAACGAGCCAGAATCAATTAATAAGCTGACAGTAAGGGAGCATCTTGCACCATCTATTATTAGGCCGGGTCTTCTGTGCAAGCTCCTTTGTGTAACACAGGGACCCGGCTGCAGAGGAATGCAGCAACAATGGCCTGGCTTCTCATGACAAGATGCAACTGATCAGACAGCAGCGTCAGCGGCTCAGCTTTGTGGGTCTAACCTGCAGGTAAGGGATGTTATAGTTAGGGATGCTGCTGATGGAGGGAGAAGCTTATGTTTAGAAGTTTGAAGGGTGACCTAATGGAGGTGTTTAAAATGATGAAGTAATTCGATAGGGTAGATACAGAGAAACTACTTCCTCTGGTGGGGGGAGGGAAATCAAAAACAAAAGGGGCATAATATTAAAATTAGAGCGCGGCCAATTTGGAGTGAAATCAGGAAGCAAGGGTAGAGGAAATCTGGAATCCTCTCCCCCAAGTGGCTGTGGATGCTGGGACAATTGAAGCTTTCAAAACTGAGATTGATAGATTTGTGTTAGGTAAAGGTATCAAGGGATATGGAGCTAAGATAAATGTAGGATAAATGCAGTTAAAATACAGATCAGCCATGATCTAATTGAAACGAACAATCTTGAGGGGCTGAATTGCTTCCTCCTGTTCCTATGTAACCACACAAGTGCCTTTTAGTGCCAATAGCAGGAAAACACTGTTTAATATATTAAGTTGATGACAGCGATGAGCAGATTCAGTTAAGTAGAGAGACCACAGAAGCTGGGATTGTTCTCCTCAGAGCAGAGAAGGTTAAGAGGAGATTTAATTGAAGTCTTAAAAGACATGAAGGGTTTTGATAGAGCAAATAAGGAGAAACGGTGTCCAGTGGCAGGAGGGTCAGCCACCAGAGGACACAGATTTAAAATAATTAGCAAAAAACCAAGGAGGGGAGGGAGGGATGAGGAGAAATATTTTTACACAGCGAGTTGTTGTGATCTGGAATGCACTGACTGAAAGGGTGGTGGAAGCAGATTCAACAGTGACTTTCAAAAGGGAATTGGATAAATACTTAAAAAGGAGACATTTAAAAGGCGATGGGGAAAGAGCAGGGGAGTGGGGCTAATTGGATAGCTCTTTCAAAGAGCCGGCACAGTCACGATGGGCCGAATGGCCTCCATCTGTGCTGTATGACTCTGACATTTGAGGGTTGCTCCCAACCTTCTCCAAGGCTCCTTGGCTGATGGTCTGCGTTGGAAGAATCAATGTCGCGTCACCAGAATGAACACCTGCATCTTCTACGTGCTCAGTGATAGCGTGCGCCAGCACCTGGTAGGGGCAGAAAAAAACGCTGCATTTAGCAATCAATTGTCACCAAGACCAAACATCAAACAAGTCGGTCCAATTAATCCAATATCAAACAAGGTGGCCCAATTAATCCAATATCAAATAGGGGGTCCAACTAATCCAATATCAAACAAGGTGGCCCAATTAATCCAATATCAAACAAGGTGGTCCAATTAATCCAATATCAAACAAGGTGGTCCAATTAATCCAGTATCAAACAAGGTGGTCCAATTAATCCAATATCAAACAGGGCAGCACGGTGGCATAGTGGTTAGCACTGTTGCCTCACAGCGCCAGGGACCCGGGTTCGAATCCGGCCTCGGGCGACTGTCTGTGTGGAGTTTGCACATTCTCCCCGTGTTTGCGTGGGTTTCCTCCGGGTGCTCCGGTTTCCTCCCACAGTCCAAAGATGTGCGGGTTAGGTTGATTGGCTATGATAAATTGACCCTTAGTGTTAGGGGGATTAAATACGTGGGGTTACGGGGATAGGGTGGGATATGTGTCGGTGCAGGCTCGATGGGCCGAAATGGCCTCTATCTGCACTGTGGGGTTTCTGTGTGATTCTGTGAAGGTGGTCCAATTAATCCAATATCAAACAAGGTGGTCCAATTAATCCAATATCAAACAAGGCGGTCCAATTAATCCAATATCAAACAAGTCGGTCCAATTAATCCAATATCAAACAAGGCGGTCCAATTAATCCAATATCAAACAAGGCGGTCCAATTAATCCAATATCAAACAAGGCGGTCCAATTAATCCAATATCAAACAAGGTGGTCCAATTAATCCAATATCAAACAAGGTGGTCCAATTAAATGGAATGGAAACAAGGTGCATTGAACAAGGCGATACAACGGTCACTATGGTAACTGTGGGAGGTAATCTGCCACTGGGACATTCAACATAGCCGCAGGCAATGGCGTGAGTATGGCGTAGTAACTGCAGCTGTGCCAGAGGATCCGACCTCGGCAGACCTTTCTTTAAATTGGCTGTTAGAGAAGAACAGCAGACCTTGTGAAAATGAAACTGTCACCGGAAACCAGAATGAAAAACAGGAAACGCCTGGTCCCTGAAAAGTTACAGATGAACCTCCGTCTTCAGGACCTCTCCGTGCACAGCTGATAGAATTACGCGGTCCTTATTAGGGTGAATAAACCCAGATACACTGCCATCGGAAGAATAACCCCAGATACACTGCCCCCGCATGGTGAAGACAGATGCAAAGTACTCAATTAGTGCCCTAGCCATGCCCTCTGCCTCTGCAAGAAGATCTCCTTTTTAGTCCCTAATTGACCCCACCTTTATATGTTTATTATTAAAAACTTCAGCATTCCCTTTTATGTTACCCGCCAGTCTATTCTCATACACTCTTTGTCCTTATTAATTCATTTTTCAGTTCTGCTCTGTACTTCCAATATTCAGCTTGGTTCTCTACAGTATTATGAACCTTTATCATAAGCAGCTCACTGAAATTATCCCTCTTACATACGAATTAGGAGCAGGAGTCGGCCACTCGGCCCCTCGAGCCTGCTCCACCATTCAATAAGATCATGGCTGATCCGATTACTCCACATTCCCACCTACCCCCGATAACCTTTCACCCCCTTGCTTACCAAGAATCTATCTACCTCTGCCTTAAAAATATTCAAAGACTCTGCTTCCACCGCCCTCTGAGGAAGAGAGTTCCAAAGACTCAAGACCCTCTGAGAAAAAATTTCTCTTCATCGGTCTTAAATGGGCGACCCCTTATTTTTAAACAGTGACCCCTAGTTCTAGATTCTCCCACAAGAGGAAACACCCTCTCCACATCCACCCTGTCCAGACCCCTCAGGATCTTATATGTTTCAATCAAGTAATTCCAGTTGAGTATATAACTGCTGGTCCTAAATGTTGCCGCTCACATTATCCACCTTGTCCATTCCAACATGGGATCCCTGAGGCCTGTGACCCACTGGTACCAATGGCAGGGCAAGTAGCTGCTCACAGATGACTGACATTGTAATCTGCTCTGTGGGTCTATGACAGGACACGTTGTAATCTGCTCTGTGGGTCTGTGACAGTACACAGTGTAATCTGCTCCGTGGGTCTGTGACAGGACATGCTGTAATCTGCTCCGTGGGTCTATGACAGGACATGCTGTAATCTGCTCTGTGGGTCTATGACAGGACACGTCGTAATCTGCTCTGTGGGTCTGTGACAGTACACAGTGTAATCTGCTCTGTGGGTCTATGACAGGACATGCTGTAATCTGCTCTGTGGGTCTATGACAGGACACGTCGTAATCTGCTCTGTGGGTCTGTGACAGTACACAGTGTAATCTGCTCCGTGGGTCTATGACAGGACATGCTGTAATCTGCTCTGTGGGTCTATGACAGGACGAAACTGCTGTCCTCTCTCAAGGTGACAGCATTCATCCTCCCACCACTGCCACTCTGCCAGTGCCCTTGCCAGTCAGCCAGCCAGCCCAGACTGCTGCTGCCCAGGCCGAGATGGTGTAGTCTGAACCCGGGCCTTCTAGGCCTAGAGCTACTCGAGGTTGTCCCCAAAGCCAGCTGCAGTCTCCTCCAATTAAAGTCAGCATCCTTCCACCAGCCATGCTGCAGCCACTGGGGTATCACTGCAAAGGAGCACTAGGACAGGCAAAGGTACACGGAAAACCGGCACTAAGGGAATACACAAGAGTGATTAGTTTAAATTTGTATGCAATGCGGCATGATTTAATTTATAAATTTGGTTTGCAATGTTTATTTTGTGGAGGCTTTTATTTTTACATTGTGGCCAAGCGGACACTGTGATGGTCAGTGACAGGGGGAAGGTAAGGAGTGGGACTATTGGGGAATTGGTTTTGCGGTTACCAGTATCTCACTCGGGCGAGATCTTCACAGATAGCCCGGGCAGAAAGGGGCCATCTAGGTGTCCTCTTCCGCCTCCTCAACATATAGCTGCTGACAAGGGCTGTGCCCTCCTGCTGGCGAGGTTGTGCAGCATGCAGCAGACCACCACAAATCTTGACACCCGCTCTGCAGAGTACTGCAGGGCTCCTCCAGAATGGTCCAGGCAGTGGAAGCATTGTTTTAACACACCAATGGTCTGCTCGATCACAAATTCATGTGGCTGCATGGCTCTCATTGTATGTATGCTGTGTACCCATGCGTGGGTTGTGTACCGGAGTCATGATCCATGTTCTTAATGGATAGCGTCCAGTGGCTGAAATACAGCTGGCAATGCGGACTGCTGTAGAATGGATGCATCATGACTGCTGCCAGGATACCGGGCATTGACCTGCATGATGCGCTGCCTATGGTCACACACCAGCTGCATGTTGCGGGAGTGGAATCCCTTGCGGTTCCGATACATGACAGAGTTGACATGCAGCAACTGCAAAGCGATGTGTGTGCAGTCAATGGCACCCTGCACCATGGGGAAGCCTACAATCCTAGCGAAGCTGCGTGCTCACGCCGCCTGCTGCTCTCTGGCAAGAGAGAATGAAATGTAGTCAGCTCTCTTTGAATAGAGAGCCTCAGTGACCTCCCTTACGCAACAAGGGGTCGCCCATTTAAGACGGAGATGAGGAGGAATTTCTTCTCTCAGAGGGTCGTGAATCGTAGGAATTCTCTACCCCAGAGAGTTGTGGAGCCTGAGTCATTGAATATATTCAAGGTGGCGATAGACAGATATTTGAGTTACGGTGAGTCAAGGGTTATGGGGAACAGGCAGAAAAGTGGAATTGAGGTCAAGATCAGATCAGCCATGATCTTATTGAATGGCGGAGCAGGCTCGATGGGCCGGATGGCCTACTCCTACTCCTATTTCTTATGTTCTTATGTAACAGTGGAGGGCAAACTGCAAGATGTTGCAAATATCTGCAGCTCCAGCCTGGAAGGAGCCAGATGCATAAAAGTTCATGGCCACGCTCACTTTCACAGCCACTGGCAATGCGGTCCTTGCCATGCTCTGAGGTTGGAGTTGTGGCTGCAGTAGGTGGCAGGTTTCAGTGACGACCTCCTTACTGAAAGCGACCTCCTTACTGAAGCGCAGACGTCTCAGACATTGTTCCGCGCTGATCGGAGAATTGCTCCCTGAACACTCTGGACAGATATGGTCTCCTGCTGCAAGCCCTTCTCCCCCCACTCCTCCTCCCTTTTCTAGCAACTTGTCCTGCTCTGCCTGGCCTCTGCTCATTCTCCCAGTAATGCTCTATTCCAAGGGGAATTACTTCTATTGCACCCATGTCTGAGAGCAACTGGTTTGTGCAGAAGCCTTGAAGTCAGTAAAAGGTCCTTCAGCACCTGTCACACTACTCCCTGTAGACTTTGCTAACTTGAAACAACTGTAGAAAGCACCACACACGTCTAGAATCATTGTAACAGCCAGAAGAAATCTACCAGCAACTAACCTGTAAGCAGTTACTTTCTTTAAATAGCGCTGGCGGTGGGTCCTTCCTGCTGCTGAACGTGGATTCAGCTGTGCGAGGTTCAGAGAGGATGTTGACTGGAGCGTTGAGCTCCAAAACGGCAGAGCTGGCATCAAATCAGTGTTACACGCTGTTTGACGTTATGATCTGCCTGCTCTGTATACTTCCTGTGGACGCACACTGCATGCACTCACTAATATGGCATTTGGCCCGATTCACCCCACAAGTGTGCGTGCGGGCCGTAGATGCCATTTTAGAGCTCTAAGGGCACTTACAGCACCCAAAAAGTGGGCACTAAGGATCTGAATTTTGCATCCATTGGATCTATGACACATTTTAATATGGTGTGTGGGTCTATGATAGGACACATTGGAATCTGGTGTGTGAGCAACAGGCATTAATGGGCTGGTTGGACCTTCTGTACCGGTTATGGCAAACGAGGGCCTGGCAGCAGAAGCTCAGCCTGGCCTCATGCTCAACTGCCGCATTGTGTTCTAGTCACAAATTGAACATTGGCTCATGAAATATTATTTTTACCTTCCCATCCTTTGAAACTGCATCAACTTCAACCTCTCGGGCTCCTTCAATGAATTTGGTGAGGACAACTGGGTGGTCCTGGAGGAAACAGAAGAGATAGTTTAGTGTGAGCGAGTCGATTCTCCCTGGGAATTACCAAACAAGTGGCTTTTACCAGGAATGGCTCTCTTTTGTGCAAGTTCCCCATCCTTTGTCGAAAGTGCAGACTCTTGCTTGGTTACAACTCCACAGACACCAGCTGTCCTTTTGTACCTCAGCCAAGTGCGAGCCAATTAAAAACCTAACGTGGGAGGTCGGAGCCCCAGCAGAAGATGGGAAGACCCTCAGAAAGCCATGGCCACTACCTACTGTCATTGGCGGAGCAGTGTCATCGACTATGTGAGGGGTATGTGAAGACCTGATGGCACAGAAATAACATTAAAGCATTTGCTTCTTTTCCCCACTCACACCCTGCAGCAACTCCCCTCCTGTGTGACTGAGGTCAATAGGTGCTCGGATTCTGAGCAAACCCAAGTGTTAAGGAAGGCCTTTTACTTGGATTGATTTAACTGAAGGTGTATTCAGAATTGACTGGTAAGGAATATGAAAGTAGCCTGATTCAGGATTCAGCTGGTTTAAGCCTGAAGTTATGTTTCCCAAGGATAGTTAAGGTGAGCTCCGATCTCTAGCCCAATGCTGCTAAATCTGTACAGGAATTCATGGATTTCAGTATCTGCCGCATTGTGACAGCATCTGGCTGGGCTGCTGGGGGCAAACAAGCCTAAAAATTTTAGAAAAACAAAACACATTAATGGCAGCATCCCTTTAAATGGCAATTATTAGGGCCATCAAAAAGTGCCATCGCACTTTGCTGCTTTTGCCTTCCTCCCTCCCTCTCGCCCAATGTTCTTCCCTCCGTTTCCTACAGGATCAGTGCTGGCTGAGGGTTCCAGCAGCAAAGTGACAATTCTTTGTGTGTGATGTTGGCAGTACGGGGTACAGTAGTGCAGTAGTTGTTACTGGTCGAATAATCCAGAGAACGAGAGTTCAAATCCCACCATGGCAGTGTGAGAATTTAAAATCAGTTTCAAAAATCTGGAAATAAAAAGCTGGTATCAGTAAAAGTGACCAAGACCTTACCCGGTCCGGACTGGATGTGGTCCCAGCCCCACACCAAGGTAGTTGACTCTTAACTGCCGTCTAAAGTGGCCGAGCAAGCTACTCCATTGTATCAAACTGCTATAGTAGTTTAAGAAGGCCCACCGCTAAGTTCTCAGGGAAACTGGGGATGGGCAAAAAATGCCAGCTTTGCCAGCGATGCCCAAATCCCGAGAGTTTTTTTTAATTGCCTATAGAGAGCATATTGTAGGCACTGTATAACAATCTGGAGGGAGATGCCTGGCTAATTTCTTCCTTGCGAGAGAGACGGAGGTGAATTATAGCACACCTCACTGCTGCTCCCACCAAGACCAGCTAGCTGGTCTAGCTAACGAGACCATTACCCAAGCTTCACCAACCAGGAATGGAACCCAGGACCTTCTGGGCTGTATGGCTGAGTAATGCAATGAGTAGTAGCTTTACCCAGTGGCTCAGCTGGGGAACTGTGCCTTGTCTTCACAGCTCACAAGCAAACCAAGCGTCAGCACGCCAACAACTAACCTGAACAGTCTGCTTTGCAAAGAAACAACACCGAGGTCCATTATGATAAACTCATATATCTGCAAACTGTCTGGGGCTGTTCAGAGCTTATTGGGCTAGAATTTGCTGAAAAAGTAACCGTGTGTGAAGGACGCTCGCCCTTATTAGTGTGTAAACAACCCAGCAACTTGTGGTGAGGAAGAGATACGCCGGGAATTGCGAATCGCCACAAGCTGCTGGTCGATTTGCACCACTTCGCCGTTAGCCTTGCGAAAATGGCATCTCGCCCTTAACTGCCCCGTGAGTTTCGTGAAGTTGCTGCATTTACACATTAATTGCCTATTAAACTCGCTAAAACAAGTCAAGTCTCGTAATTATCAGCGTAAGTACCCTTTTAACGTCTTTTTTCCCTCTCTCTTAATCCAATCTTTCTTTCCCTCTCTCTATTTCTTTCTGTTGCTGATTTGACTCTAATTCACCCTCCTTCTCAGTCCTTCCTCTCTTTATTTCTCAATCCTTTAATCTCATTGGTTATGGAGATACACAGTTTATCCCGTTATTCACTAAGGTCCCAGATGTCCTGTTGCCCTCGTCGCGCTGTTATCAGCTTGCACTTCCAGCAACTCACAGGGCAAAACATTTTTTTAATGAAATGCGCACGAACAGGTCTAACTGACGATGGTCTGCTCCAGCCAAACCTGGGCCATTATATTTAAAAGGAGCTTTTCAATCAAAACAGGTGTGATTGGCAGGCCTGCCAGCCACTGACGTGCGTTTGCATGCTCTCTCAACCAGGGTTACCCGGCCAATCAGTGCAGAGAGAATGTGGGATCCTCCCGACGCACGTCAGTGACTGGACTGGCCTGCCAATCACACCTGTCTGCCAATCAAACAGCTGCCAGTGCGGGGCGGTCACCGCCCAGCTGCCGCCTCCAATCAGCGTTGCCGGCGTGAAGCTTCAGTTTGCCGTGGGAGCGCGAGGGGGCGATTCGACAAAGAAAAGTAGATCAATCAGTACCTGAGCAATCAGAGTGTTGTCAGCACGCAATCCTGGCCAGGAACAAGTCCAGTGTTAAGTTACAGAAACATTATTTTACTAATCTGCAGGGTTATTGGCCACACTGGTCAGTCCTCTGGAAGTCCTTTGGAGAGGCCAGAAATTGTATCAGGCCGTGGATCCAACCGGTCTCGGCGTTTGTTGGTAGTTTCTGTGGGGACTTGTTTGAGACAGAACTTCCATCTGCCCCAAAAATAGCCCCGATGTCAGGAATTTTCTCATTCTTAGCCTGGTTTATGCAAAGCAGCCAGTATGCCTGCATTAACCAGCCAAACAAGCCATTAGCCAGAAGGTCCAGGCATGGGTGTCAGCCAAAAATGCAAGCATTACCAGAAAATCAGCCCCTCTTTACAAGGGACCCGATTGGCCCTGTAAAAAAAGTTGTTGTGCCAGTGAGGTCAATAATTCTGCAGTGCTTACCCCAAATATAACTGCTACCCTTTCTTTGTGGCTCAAATGCTTTTGGATCAACTCTAACACAATAGCAAAATACTGCGGATGCTGGAAATCTGAAATAACAACAGAAAATGCTGGAAATACTCAGCAGGGCAGGCAGCATCCGTGGAGAGCGAAACAGAGTTAACGTTTCAGGTCTGGGACCCTTAATCAGAACTGGAAAAAGCTGGAGATGTAACAGATATTAAGCAGGTGCAGAGACGGGGGGGGGGGGGGGGGGGGGGGGGGGGGGTGGTGTTTAGGAGGGGAGGAAGGAATTGAAAGAACATACTGTGAAAATGTTGCAAATAGGAATGGCAAAATCATACAGCATGAAAAATGGGGGCAGGGATTATTAAGAAGCCTGTTCTTGCCCCATGGAACTTATTCTCTTCCTATCTCGACTCTATTTTTTCTCCCCTTGTCCAGTCTCTTCCCACCTACATCCGCGACTCTTCCGACACCCTCCGCCACTTTAACAGTTTCCAGTTCCTGGCCCCAACCGCCTCCTTTTCACTATGGATGTACAATCCCTCTACACCTCCATCCCCCACCAGGATGGCCTTAGGGCGCTCCGTTTCTTCCTTGAACAGAGGCCCAACCAGTCCCCATCCACCACCACCCTCCTCCGCCTAGCTGAACTTGTTCTCCCATTGAACAACTTCTCCTCTGACTCCACTCACTTCCTCCAAATTAAAGGTGTCGCTATGGGAACCCGCATGGACCCTAGCTATGCCTGCCTGTTCATGGGATATGTGGAACACTCTTTGTTCCAGTCCTACTCAGGTCCCCTCCCTCACCTCTTTTCCCGGTACATCGATGACTGTATCGGTGCAGTTTCCTGCTCTCACCCTGAACTAGGTAAGTTCATTAACTTTACTTCCAATTTCCACCCTTCCTTCACCTTCACATGGCCTATCTCCGACTCGTCCCTTCCCTTCCTTGGCTTCTCTGTCTCCATTTCTGGCAATCGGCTTTCGACAAACATCCACTAAAAGCCCACCGACTCTCACAGCTACCTGGACTACACTTCCTCCCACCCCGCTTCCTGTAAGGACTCTATTCCATTCTCCCAGTTTCTCTGTCTCTGCCGCGTCTGTTCTGACGATGCTGTGATGAAATATTTCCATTCATCACTGCCTGTGACTGAGATCGGTTTCAGTGTCATTTCCCTTCCCCCAGACCTCATTGTATTGTGTACTGGAATGTGCTGTATTGTATACTGGAATGTGCTGGAATGTGCTGTGTGTAGGGCTCCGCCCATACCTGGCCCAGTTTGTAAGCTAGCTTCAGTCTAGCCCCAATCTCCAGAAGGACGACATCTCTCTCGCTTACGTGTTTCGTTCTAAGTTAATAAAAGCCTTGTTTTGTTCTGCTACATTCGAGTCTCGGAATTATTGAGGCACATCAATTTTATTAACTTATTTTTTCAACACTATGGCTCAACTCCTGAAACCCGAACGTTTGGATTTGGATCAACATGCTCCGGACGCATCAGCACGCTTCGGACACTGGTTTGAGTGTATGGAATTCTTCCTGGACAATTCCGCAGCCGTCAAAGACGCTACGGACGCTGCAAGGGTGAGACTCGGAATTCTGCGGAATTGGGTAAGCCACCGGGTTTACCCCCTCATCCAAGACGCCGAGACGTACCTGGCCGCCTGCGACATCTTAAAGGCGCATTACCAGCAGCCTACGAAGGAGGTGTATGCTAGGCACCTGCTCGCCACCCGCGCACAGCGACCTGGGGAATCGGTGGAGGAGTTCCTAAGCACCCTGAAAATGCTTGGCAAAGACTGCAAGTGCCGAGATGTAAAAGCCGCGGTGTACACTGACGAGCTTGTTCGCGATGCCTTCATCACAGGCCTCAGCTCCACTTACATCCGGCAAAGACTGCTGGAAAAAACGGGGTTGGACCTGAAACAGGCTGCGGACACCGCGCGATCCCTGGATGTGGCCCAGAGAAACTCGGACGCCTACTCTTCAGCCCGCGCCGTCCACGCCGCCACGTGTGCACCGAGGGCGCCGCCATCTTGGAAGGCATCTTCCCCGCCCGACAGCCCGACACCGGCTGGGCCCCGCTCTCCCCCCAGAAGCCCTACGACAGCCGCGACGCGTCAGGGACCCAACTGCTACTTCTGCGGGCAGCCAAAGCACACCAGAAACCTGTGCCCGGCGAAAGGCACCACCTGCTTTAAGTGCGGTAAGAAGGGGCACTTCGGGAAGGTGTGCAGAGGGAACCCCGCCGGAAAACCCGCCACCGCCGCGTGTGCGCCGTGGGAGCGGCCATCTTGGACGCCATCTTGCCCGACATCGTGGGGTCCGCCATCTTGTGAGCAGACAGCGTGGACGCCATCTTGTATCGATCAGGGCCCTACAGTGGCATCGGTCACAGTGGACCAGACCAGGCCGCACCCGCTATCCAGATCAATGGTGGACATCGAGGTAAATGGGTGCCGGGTTAAATGCTTAATTGACAGTGGAAGCACGGAGAGCTTTATCCACCCAGAACTGGCACAACAACTCTCCCTAAAGGTGGTCCCTACTCAGGGTACCATCTCTATGGCTGACAAAACCCAGACATCGACCATTCTGGGTTACTGCACGGTACAATTGTGCGTTAACGGAACTGTATATGATAATTTTAAAGTATTAATCATGAAGAACCTATGTGCGAGCGTGATCTTGGGCCTGGATTTCCAGTGCAACCACCAAAGCATCACGCTCAAGTACGGTGGGTCCCAGCCGCCCCTCACAGTGTGCGGTCTGGCTACCCTGAAGGTAAAGCCGCCTTCGCTATTCGCGAACCTTACCCCTAACTGCCGGCCAATAGCGACCAAAAGCAGGAGGTACAGCTGGGAGGACAGGCGGTTTATCGCGACCGAGGTAGACAGGCTCCTGAAAGAGCGCATTATTGAACGCAGCAACAGCCCGTGGCGCACCCAAGTGGTAGTGGTAAGGGGTAGCGAGAAGAAACGGATGGTGATCGACTATAGTCAAACGATCAACATGTACACCCTACTAGACGCCTACCCGCTACCCCGCATATCAGAAATGGTGAACCAAATTGCCCAATACCGGGTGTTCTCCACCATCGACCTCAAGTCAGCGTACCACCAGCTCCCTATCAGACCAGAGGACCGCCCGTACACCGCCTTCGAAGCGAACGGACGCCTCTACCAATTCCTCAGAGTCCCCTTTGGGGTGACGAATGGGGTCTCGGTCTTCCAGAGGGAGATGGACCGCATGGTCGATGACCACCACTTGCAGGCAACCTTCCCCTACCTCGACAACGTCACCATCTGCGGTCACAACCAGCAGGATCACGACTCGAACCTCGAGAGGTTCCTGAAAACCGCACAAAAACTCAACCTCACCTACAACGAGGACAAGTGCGTTTACAACACCACGCGCCTCTGCATACAAGGCAGCGTGGTGGAGAATGGGGGAATCGGACCAGACCCCGACCGATTGCGCCCCCTACGGGAGCTGCCCCTGCCCAACACTCCCAAAGCCCTGAAAAGGTGCCTGGGGTTATTTTCTTATTATTCCCAATGGGTCCCCAACTACTCCGACAAAGCCCGCCCCCTCTTGAAAGCATCCTCTTTCCCGCTCTCTGCTGAGGCCCACGCCGCCTTCAAAAGCATTAAGCAGGATATTGAGCGGGCCACGCTACAGGCAGTGGACGAGAACACTCCATTTCAAGTGGAAAGTGATGCGTCTGACTTCGCCTTGGCGGCCACCCTCAACCAGGCGGGGCGGCCCGTAGCTTTCTTCTCGAGGACCCTCCAAGGGCCCGAGATCAGACACTCCTCCGTGGAAAAGGAGGCCCAAGCCATCGTGGAGGCAGTGCGCCACTGGCGCCACTACCTAGCCGGCAAACGCTTCACCCTACTTACCGACCAGCGGTCGGTAGCGTTTATGTTCAATAATAAACAGAGGGGGAAGATTAAAAATGATAAGATTCTTAGGTGGCGGATCGAGCTCTCCACCTTCGAGTACGACATCATTTACCGGCCAGGGGCCCTTAACGAATCCCCTGACGCCCTCTCACGAGGGATGTGTGCCAGCGCCACCGGGGATCGGCTACAGACCCTCCACAACAACCTCTGCCACCCAGGGGTCACGCGGCTGTTCCACTTCATAAAGTCCCGTAACTTACCCTACTCGATTGAGGAAGTTCGGTCCCTGACCAGGAACTGCCGCACTTGCGCTGAGTGCAAGCCTCGGTTCTACCGCCCAGATAGAGCCCACTTAATCAAAGCTGCACGGCCCTTAGATTTCAAGGGCCCCCTCCCGTCCGTCGACCGCAATGTTTACTTCCTGAACATTGTGGACGAATACTCCCGGTTCCCATTCGCCTTCCCCTGCCCAGACATGACCAGCGCCACGGTCATTAAATGCCTCAACAGCCTGTTCTGCCTGTTCGGTATGCCGAGCTACATCCATACGGATAGGGGGGCGTCCTTCATGAGTGAAGAGCTACGCCAGTACATGCTGTCCAGGGGGATCGCCACGAGCCGTACCACCAGCTACAACCCCCGGGGTAACGGCCAAGTGGAGCGAGAGAACGGGACAGTATGGAAAGCAGTCACTCTAGATCTAAGGACCAAGGGCCTCCCTATCTCCCGCTGGCAGGAAGTCCTCTCGGATGTGCTCCATTCGATACGGTCGCTATTGTGTACGGCCACTAATACCACGCCTCATGAACGAATGTTTGTCTTTCCCCGGAAATCCACCTCAGGCGTATCCATGCCGTCATGGCTCTCCACCCCAGGTCCGGTACTCGTGCGAAGGCATGTGAGGGGCCACAAGACGGACCCTCTCGTGGAGCCAGTACACCTACTCCACGCCAACCCCCAATACGCATATGTCCGGCACGCCGACGGAAGGGAGGACACCGTGTCCATAAAAGACGTCGCCCCAGCCGGCATCGACAACAACCACGGCAATAGCGGCAACGACGATCACAGCAACTCTTACCCACCCACTACTCTTTCATCACCCCCGGAAGAACACCGACCAACGGCACCCCCACCAACTACCCCTTCAACAACCCTGGCGGCACCCCCGGCAGAGACCCAGGAGGCTACCGGGGACACCCAGCCGACACCCGCGGCACCGCAACAGCCACGTCGGTCGCAGAGGACTATCAAACCCCCGAACAGACTAAATCTATAGAAGGGGTGAATGTGATGAAATATTTCCATTCATCACTGCCTGTGACTGAGATCGGTTTCAGTGTCATTTCCCTTCCCCCAGACCTCATTGTATTGTGTACTGGAATGTGCTGTATTGTTTACTGGAATGTGCTGTGTGTAGGGCTCCGCCCATACCTGGCCCCGTTTGTAAGCTAGCTTCAGTCTCGCCCCAATCTCCAGAAGGACGACATCTCTCTCGCTTACGTGTTTCGTTCTAAGTTAATAAAAGCCTTGTTTTGTTCTGCTAACTTCGAGTCTCGGAATTATTGAGGCACATCAGATGCCACCTTCCATACCAGTGCTTCCGACATGTCTTCCTTTTTTCTCAAACGAGGATTCCCCTCTACTGTGGTTGACACGGCCCTTGACCATGTCCGTTCCATTTCCCGCACTTCTGCTCTCACCCCTTCCCCTCCCTCCCAGAACCACAATAGGGTTCCCCTTGTCCTCACCTTTTACTCCACCAGCCTCCACATTCAAAAGATCATCCTCCGCCATTTCTGCCACCTCCAACGTGATCCCACCACCAAACACATCTTCCCCTCACCTCCCCTCGCAGCATTCCGAAAGGACCACTCCCTCCTCGACACCCTGGTCCACTCCTCAATCACCCCTAACAGCCCTTCTCCTTCACCTGGCGCCTTCCCGTGCATAGAAACATAGAAGATAGGAGCAGGAGTAGGCCATTCGGCCCCTCAAGCCTGCTCCGCCATTGGGTGACCGCTTTGCGGAACACCTCCGTTCAGTCCGTAAGGGTGACCCCGAGCTTCCGGTCGCCTGTCATTTTAATTCACCGCTCCATTCCCACTCGGACCTCACTGTACTCGGGCTCTTGCATTGTTCCACGGAAGCTCAACGTAAACTCGAGGAACAGCACCTCATCTTCCGATTAGTCACTTTGCAGCCTTCCGGACTCAATATTGAGTTCAACAATTTCAGATCATAACCTCGGCCCCTATTACATTTTTACTTATATTTTTTTCCACCCCTTTGTTTTGGATCTTCCCTTCCCCCCCTTTCCTTTTTTTCCTCTCCCACAGGGCAGTGTCTCTCTTTCTGCTAGGACACTTCACACCTAATCTTGCCGTCTTTTGTCTCCATTTGTCCTATTACCATCTCGTCTGGTTTTTAATACCTCTTAATGTCTCTTTTGTTCTATCGCAGCCTTGCCTTCGATCTATTTTATTTCCTTTCCAATTTGAAAAAGGGTTCGACCCGAAACGTCACTCTAATTTCTCTCCACCGATGTTGCCTGGCCTGCTGCATTTTCCAGCATTTTCTGTTGTTAATCCAAATTCAGTACCCTGTCCCTGCCTTCTCTCCATTTCCCTTGATCCCTTTAGCCTTAAGAAATATATCTAACTCCTTCTTGGATATATTTAATGAATTGGCCTCTACTGCCTTCTGTGGTAGAGAATTCCAGGTTCACCACTCTCTGGGTGAAGAAATTCCTCCTTATCTCTGTCCTAAATGGTTTACCCCTTATCCTTAGACTGTGACCCCTGGTTCTGGACTCCCCGGCCATCGGGAACATCCTTCCTGCATCTAGTCTGTCTAGTCCTGTTAGAATTTTATAAGTTTCAATGAGATCCCCTCTCATTCTTCTAAACTCCAGTGAGGATAAGCCCAATCGACCCAATCACTCCTCATAAGTCATTCCTGCCATCCCAGGTATCAGCCTGGTGAATCTTCGCTGCACTCCCTCCATGGCAAGAACGTCCTTCCTTCGATAAGGCAACCAGGACTGCACACAATACTCAAGATGTGGTCTCACCAAGGCCCTGTACAACAGCAGCAAAACATCGTTGTTCCTGTACTCGAACCTTCTTGCTACGAAGGCCAACATGCCATTTGCCTTCTTAACCGCCTGCTGCACTTGCATGCTTACCTTCAGCGACTGGTGCACAAGGACACCCAGGTCTCGTTGCACTTCCCCTTCTCCCAAACTATTGCCATTCAGATAATAATCTGCTTTCCTGTTTTTGACACCAAAGTGGATAACCTCGCATTTATCCACGTTATATTGCATCTGCCATGCTTCTGCCCAATCACCCAACCTGTTCAAATCATACTGGAGTTTCTCAGCATCCTCCTCACAGCACACACGCCCACCCAGCTTTGTGTTGTCTGCAAACTTGGAGATATTACATCTAGTTCCCTCGTCTAGATCATTAATATATATTGTGAATAGCTGGGGTCCTAGCACCGATCCCTGCGGTACCCCACTAGTCACTGCCTGCCATTTGGAAAAAGACCCGTTTATTCCAACTCTTTGCTTTCTGTCTGCCAATCAGTTCTCTATCCAAGTTAATACCTTGCCCTCAATCCCATGTGCCTTAACTTTACACGCTAATCTCTTATGCGGGACCTTATCGAAAGCCTTCTGAAAATCCAAATACACCACATCCACTGGTTCTCCCTTATCTATTTTACCAGTTACATCCTCAAAAAATTCCAGTAGATTGGTCAAGCACGATTTACCTTTTGTAAATCCATGTTGACTTTGTCCGATCCTGTCACTGTTTTCCAAGTGCTCTGCTATTACATCTTTTATAATGGACTTGTGCATTTTCCCCACTACCGATGTCAGGCTTACCGGTCTATAATTCCCCGTTTTCTCTCTACCACCTTTTTTGAACAGTGGGGTAACATTAGCTACCCTCCAATCCATGGGTACTGTTCCAGAGTCTATCGAATTCTGGAAGATGACCAGCAATGCATCTCCTATTTCTAGGGCCACTTCCTTAAGTGCCCGAGTGTGGTAAACCACTGTTTGTATTCCACTGTGTGCATGCCTGGACATGCCTCGGCTGACTCCTCCCACAAGTCCTAGTATAAAGGTAACTGCTCCCCAGCCCTTTGTATTCTGGACCGGTCGACCACTCGAGGCAGACCTTCATTCTTTTGTTAATAAAAGCCTTTAGTTACTCTCTTAACTCTCAGTCTTTTATGAGTAATTGATAGCGCATCAATTTTATTAACAAAATTTTTATAATGGAGAAGATCCTCACACCAGCATGCCTGGACTTAGATCATCGGGAGGCGGACTCATCCACCAAGTTTACTCACTGGCTTAAGTGTTTCGAAAAATTCCTGACCGCCTCCGCAGCAATCAAATCGGACGAGGACAAACTGGATGTCCTGACCTCCAAAGTGAACCACAGAGTGTACTCGGTCATCCAAGACGCGACCTCGTACGCGGACGCTATCAAGCTCCTCAAGGACCAGTACACGCGCCCAGTGAACGAAGTGTACGCCAGGCACCTTCTGGGGAGTCGTAAACAACAACCTGGGGAATCGACCGTGGAATACCTTCAGGCACTGTCTGTGCTTGGCCGGGCCTGTGGTTGTAAGGATGTAAAGGCCGCCGTGTACACAGAGGAACTTATCCGGGACGCTTTTGTAGCGGGCCACAGATCCAATTACACCCGACAGCGACTGTTGGAGCAGAGTGACCTCGACCTCAACAAGGCCTCTGAACTCGCACTATCATTGGATGCAGCCTACCGGGGCATGGATGCCTACTCCTCTGCACCATGGACGCCGCGGGGAATGACAGCCTGGGACACGGTAGGACCGCCTCATAGCGCCGTGCTACCCCAGCCACACCCCAGCAACGGCCCAACTACCGCAGCAGTGACCCAAGGCCAGACAGCAGTGCCCCAAGGCCAGAAATGCTACTTCTGTGGCCAGGCAAAACACCCCAGAGCGCGCTGCCCGGCGAAAAACGCGATCTGCTCGGGCTGCGGGAAGAAGGGACACTACGCTAGCGTCTGCAGGGCCAAAGCCACCCCGAACCCCAGCAGCGCCGCGTGTGGGCCATGCGGGCCGCCATCTTGGGCCTCCCTGGCCATGTGCGAACCACCGGTACAGCAGCCATTTTGGACGCCTCCAGCCACATGGGGATCATGGACGCCGCCATCTTGGACGACAGCCGGAACGCAGCAGGCCCCCAACACCGCCTCATCTGATACCCGCAGCGACACACCGACCCCTACGCTGGCATCCGTTACACTGGACCAAGCGAGACCGCACCAGCTGGCCAGTTCCACAATGGACATTAAGGTAAATGGTCACGATACAATCTGCCTTTTTGACTCTGGGAGCACGGAGAGCTTCATCCACCCCGACACGGTGCGGCGTTGCTCTCTCCCAGTCCTGCCTGCGCACCAGCGGATTTCTATGGCCTCCGAGTCCCAGTCGGCGGACATCGGCGGCTACTGCGTGGTGACACTCGTAGTAGACGGGACTGTGTACGATCATTTTAAACTTCTGGTCCTGCCCGACCTCTGCGCTGCCGTCCTGCTGGGGTTAGATTTTCAGTGCCACCTTAAAAGTGTTACGATGGCGTACGGTGGACCCCTACCCCCACTCACAGTCCGCAGCCAGCAGCTTCCAAATTGCCCGCCGCGCACCAGGTGCAACCTCTCCACACTCAGAGTCACCCCCCCACCACTGTTTGCTAACCTCACCCCCGACTGTAAGCCCATCGCCACAAAGAGCAGGCGGTACAGTGCCGGGGACAGGGTTTTCATTAAAACCGAAGTGGAGCGGCTCCTGAAGGAAGGGATTATTGAGGGCAGCACCAGCCCCTGGCGAGCCCAGGTTGTGGTCGTTAAGACCGGCGAGAAGCAGCGCCTGGTCATCGACTACAGCCAGACAATAAATCGCTACACCCCGCTGGACGCCCACCCACTCCCCCGCATAGCTGATATGGTCAACCAGATCGCGCAGTACCGCGTCTTCTCGACCATTGACCTGAAATCAGCGTACCACCAGCTCCCTATCCGCCCTGAGGACCGCCAGTATACTGCCTTTGAGGCAAACGGCCGCCTCTATCACTTCCTTAGGGTTCCCTTTGGCGTCACCAACGGGGTCTCCGTCTTCCAAAGGGAGATGGACCGGATGGTAGATCAAAATGCGTTGCAGGCCACTTTCCCATATCTGGACAATATGACCATCTGCGGCCGTGACTTGCAGGACCATGACGCAAACCTCGAAAAATTCCTCCGCACCGCCCAACTACTGAACCTGACATATGACAAGGAGAAGTGCATATTCCGCACAAACCGCCTCGCCATCCTTGGCTGTGTTGTGGAACACGGAGTCATCGGCCCCGACCCCGACCGGATGCGTCCCCTTATGGAACTCCCACTGCCTCAAGGCCCTGAAGAGGTGCCTAGGGTTTTTCTCCTATTACGCCCAGTGGGTCCCCTACTATGCGGACAAGGCCCGTCCGCTGATCAAGTCCACCTCTTTTCCCTTGACGGCAGAGGCCCGCTTAGCCTTCCACCGTATCAAGGAGGACATTGCCAAAGCCACCATGCACGCAGTGGACGAATCCATCCCCTTCCAGGTGGAAAGCGACGCGTCCGACTTTGCCCTGGCCGCTACCCTCAATCAGGCGGGGAGACCCGTGGCCTTCTTTTCACGAACCCTCCAAGGCCTGGAGACCAGACACTCCGCTGTTGAGAAGGAGGCCCAGGCGATTGTGGAGGCTGTGCGTCATTGGAGGCACTACCTGGCCGGAAAACGATTTACCCTGCTCACTGACCAGCGTTCAGTTGCTTTCATGTTTAACAACAAGCAGAGGGGCAAAATCAAAAATGACAAGATCTTGAGGTGGAGAATCGAACTTTCCACCTACAATTACGAGATCTTGTACCGGCCCGGGAAGCTCAATGAACCCCCGGATGCGCTATCGCATGGCACCTGCGCCAGCACGCAGATCGATAGACTGCGGGCCCTCCACAATGACCTCTGCCACCCGGGGGTCACCAGGTTCTTCCACTTCATCAAGGCCCGCAACCTGCCTTACTCTACTGAGGAGGTCAGGACCATGACCAGGAACAGCCAAGTCTGCGCTGAGTGCAAACCGCACTTTTATAGACCAGACAGGGCCCACCTGATAAAAGCCACTCGCCCCTTCGAGCGCCTGAGCGTTGATTTTGAAGGGCCTCTCCCCTCCTCCAACCGCAATGTGTACTTCCTCAATATTATTGATGAGTACTCCCGTTTCCCGTTCGCCATCCCTTGCCCGGACATGACCAGTGCCACGGTCATTAAATGTCTGAACGACCTCTTCACCCTGTTCGGTTTCCCCAGCTATATCCATAGCGACCGGGGCTCATCGTTTATGAGCGACGAACTCCGTCAGTACCTGCTAACTAGGGGTATTGCCACAAGCAGGACCACCAGTTACAACCCCCGGGGGAACGGACAGGTGGAAAGAGAAAATGCGACAGTTTGGAAGGCCGCCCTGCTAGCCTTAAAGTCTAGGGGCCTTCCGACCTCCCGCTGGCAGGATGTGCTCCCCGATGCGCTCCACTCTATTCGGTCACTGCTCTGCACTGCCACTAACGCCACCCCTCATGAGAAAATGTTTGTCTTCCCAAGGAAGTCCACATTGGGGACATCGCTACCGCCATGGCTGACGTCCCCAGGGCCGGTCCTACTGAGAAGACACGTGAGGACCCATAAAACGGACCCCCTGGTCGAGAGGGTCGACCTCCTCCACGCCAACCCCCAGTATGCTTACATTGCATACCTGGACGGGCGGGAGGACACAGTCTCCATAAGAGACCTTGCACCCTCGGGGGCCGCAGTAACCCACTACTCACTACCACCGCCCCCCCCCCACGACCCGATATCCAGCCCCAGCAGACGGCAGGCCTGGGCCCCGCTCGACATCTACGAGGACGACACGCCTGTGCCACAGCCTACGCAGGACTCGACGCCGGAAGCTCCACTACCCCTGCCGTCGCCACGCCGATCACAGCGGCAGACAAGACCTCCGGAGAGACTCCAATACACTAACTTTTAATACACTTCACCCCGCCGGACTCAATTTTAAACAAGGGGTGAATGTGGTAAACCACTGTTTGTATTCCACTGTGCACATGCCTGGACATGCCTCGGCTGACTCCTCCCACAAGTCCAAGTATAAAAGGTGACTGCTCCCCAGCCCTTTGTATTCTGGACCGGTCGACCACTCGAGGCAGACCTTCATCCTTTTGTTAATAAAAGCCTTTAGTTACTCTCTTAACTCTCAGTCTTTTATGAGTAATTGATAGCGCATCACCTAGGATGTAGATTATCAGGCCCTGGGGATTTATCGGCCTTCAATCCCGTCAATTTCCCCAACACCATTTCCTTACAAATGCTGATTTCTTTCAGTTCCTCCCTCATTAGACCCTATGTTCCCCGACATCTCTGGGAGGTTATTTGTGTCCTCCTTTGTGAAGACAGAACTAAAGTATGTAGTTAATTGGTCTGCCATTTCTTTGTTCCCCATTATAAATTCCCCTGATTCTGTCTGCAAGGGACCTACGCTTGACTTCACCAATCTTTTTCTCTTCACATATCTATAAAAGCTTTTACAGTCAGTTTTTATGTTCCCTGCAAGCTTACTCTCATACTCTATTTTCCCCCTCTTAATTAATCCCTTTGTCCTACTTTGCTGAATCCTAAACTGCTCCCAATCCTCGGGTTTACTGCTTTTTCTGGCCAATTTATATGTCCTCTCCTTGGATCTTATGCTATTCCTAATTTCCCTTGTCAGCCACAGTTGAGTCACCTTTTTTGTTTTATTTTTATGCCAAACTGGGATGAACAAATTCTGTACTTCATCCACCGTCAACCCTTTGAGTGACATTCCCCAATCAATCCTACCCAACTCGTGCCTCAAACCATCGTAGTTTCCTTTATTTAAATTCAGGACCCTAGTCTGAGTCAATTTCTTCATTCTCCATCTTAATGAAGAATTCTATCTTATTATGATCGCTCCGACCCAAGGGGCCTCTCACAACAAGATTGCTAATTAATCCTTTCTCATTACATAATACCCTTTCTAATTACATAATCCCCCCTCACCCTGCCCCCCCGCACCTCCTCCCCCCACCCCGCGCACCCTCCTCCCCCCACCCCGCGCACCCTCCTCCCCCCACCCCGCGCACCCTCCTCCCCCCACCCCGCGCACCCTCCTCCCCCCACCCCGCACCCTCCTCCCCCCACCCCGCACCCTCCTCCCCCCACCCCGCGCACCCTCCTCCCCCCACCCCGCGCACCCTCCTCCCCCCCTCCCCGCGCACCCTCCTCCCCCCACCCCGCGCACCCTCCTCCCCTCCCCCTGCGCACCCTCCTCCCCTCCCCCCGCGCACCCTCCTCCCCTCCTCCCCTCCCCCGCGCACCCTCCTCCCCTTCCCCCCCTCCCCGCGCACCCTCCTCCCCTCCCCCGCGCACCCTCCTCCCCTTCCCCCCCACCCCCAACCCCGCGCACCCTCCTCCCCCCACCCCGCGCACCCTCCTCCCCTCCCCCCGCGCACCCTCCTCCCCTTCCCCCCCCACCCCGCGCACCCCCCTCCCCCCACCCCGCGCACCCTCCTCCCCTTCCCCCCCTCCCCCCACCCCGCGCACCCTCCTCCCCTTCCCCCCCTCCCCCCACACCCTCCTCCCCCCACCCCGCGCACCCTCCTCCCCCCACCCCGCGCACCCTCCTCCCCCCCACCCCGCGCACCCTCCTCCCCCCCACCCCGCGCACCCTCCTCCCCCCCACCCCGCGCACCCTCCTCCCCCCCACCCCGCGCACCCTCCTCCCCCCACCCCGCGCACCCTCCTCCCCCCCCCCCCGCGCACCCTCCTCCCCTCCCCCCGCGCACCCTCCTCCCCTCCCCCCCGCGCACCCTCCTCCCCTCCCCCCCGCGCACCCTCCTCCCCTCCCCCCCGCGCACCCTCCTCCCCTCCCCCCCGCGCACCCTCCTCCCCTTCCCCCCGCGCACCCTCCTCCCCTTCCCCCCCCCCACCCCCCCACCCGTGCGCACCCTCCCCCCCAAACCCAGTTTGAATCTGGAGCCTCCACAGGCTCAGAGGGAAGGTCGGGTTGTTTCAACCCTGGCCAATTGCAATCTACCTGGAGAGCTTTATTTTACAAAACAGAACAAGAAGTGATTGCACTAGAGAGGGTGCAGAGGAGATTTACAAGGATGTTGCCTGGGCTGGGGAATTTTAGCTATGAGGAAAGATTGGATAGGTTGCGGTTGTTTTCTTTGGAACGGAAGAGGCTGAGGGGAGACCTAATTGAGGTGTATAAAATTATGACGGGCCTCGATAGAGTGGATAGGAAGGAACTGTTTCCCTTAGCAGAGGGGTCGATAACCAGAGGGCATAGATTTAAAGTACTTGGTAGAAGGATTAGAGGGGATTTGAGGAAAAACATTTTCACCCAGAGGGTGGTGGGGTTCTGGAACACTCTGCCTGCAAGGGTGGTAGAGGCGGAAACCCTCATCGCATTTAAAAAGTACTTGGATATGCACTTGAAGTGCCGTAACCTACAGGGCTACGGACCAAGAGCTGGAAAGTGGGATTAGGGTGGATAGCTCTTTTTCAGCCGGCACAGACACGATGGGCCGAAATGGCCTCCTTCTGTGCTGTAACTTTCTATGATTCTATGACATAATTGTAAAAGTAGATTTTTTTTTCCCTGAACAACTAAAGTGCATAAATAAATCCGCATTTCAAAAGTGCTTCCCAATGCACTTCAAACCAGGCTGCAAATTGTTCATGCTCATCAACAGTACATCCACATAGAGTGTAAACTCCAGGCTGCTGATGGCAGCAGAGCCAACACAGTCAGACATCAGGAAACAGAGAGCAATCAATAAGGAGGGATGAGGGATGGGGAGCAGTGGATGGGGGCAGGTACCTGAGACACACGGGCCGCCTCCGCTAGGAATTTCTTCATCTCCACCGCATCGTGAGCCACGTTCATCGCTGAACCACTGGAAGAGACAAAATGAAACACTGGCGTCAAACATTTACACATCGACACGGCTCATCGAGTGACTGGCTGCTAAACTTCACTCCCCTGCTCACACAGCAGGCCCAGCCCCCCTCCCCTGCTCACACAGCAGGCCCAGCCCCCCTCCCCTGCTCACACAGCAGGCCCAGCCCCCCTCCCCTGCTCACACAGCAGGCCCAGCCCCTCTCCCCTGCTCACACAGCAGGCCCGGCCCCCCTCCCCCCACACACAGCAGGCCCGGCCCCCCTCCCCTGCTCACACATCAGGCCCGGCCCCTCTCCCCCCACACACAGCAGGCCCAGCCCCCCTCCCCTGCTCACACAGCAGGCCCAGCCCCCCTTCCCTGCTCACACAGCAGGCCCAGCCCCCCTCCCCCCACACACAGCAGGCCCAGCCCCCCTCTCCCCTGCTCACACAGCAGGCCCGGCCCCCCTCCCCCCACACACAGCAGGCCCGGCCCCCCTCCCCTGCTCACACGGCAGGCCCAGCCCCTCTCCCCCCACACACAGCAGGCCCAGCCCCCCTCCCCTGCTCACACAGCAGGCCCAGCCCCCCTCCCCCCACACACAGCAGGCCCAGCCCCCCTCCCCTGCTCACACAGCAGGCCCAGCCCCCCTCCCCCCACACACAGCAGGCCCAGCCCCCCTCCCCTGCTCACACAGCAGGCGCAGCCCCTCTCCCCCCACACAGCAGGCCCAGCCCCCTCCCCCCACACAGCAGGCCCAGCCCCTCTCCCCTGCTCACACAGCAGGCCCAGCCCCTCTCCCCCCACACACAGCAGGCCCAGAGCCCCTCCCCCCGCACACAGCTGGCTCACCTCCCCCTCCCCCCACACACAGCTGGCTCACCTCCCCTCCCCCCACACACAGCTGGCTCACCTTCCCTCCGTGCCGCCCCCCCCGCCACCCCCCCCACACAGCTGGCTCAGCCCAAAGGCATCATCATGGACTTGTCTACATTGAAAGCCACCTGTCAGACCCATTCATGTCTATATTTTTCATCCAACAGCCTAACATCCACCTAAATCTGCGTGTCAACAGCAAACCTTTGGTCCGTTCCAGATCGGTAATTAAAGAGCATGGATCTCTGCGTGACTCCATGAGTGACCATCCCTCCATTAATGAGTGCCTTTTGTCTAAGCCAATATAACCCATTTACTATCCAACCTAAATCCTGCCCACAAAATGCAGACTTGCGCGACGGCAGGCTTTCTGAAAATCTAGATACACAATGGCGACGGAGCTTCCATAATCCAACAAGGTCATAACCTCCTCAAAATAAAAGATACGACCAACCACCACTTCAAACCCCTCTCCCCTGACCACTTTCCCCTTCACATCGGAGGCTCCTTGGGACATTTTTCTACAAAAAATAAATGCAAAGTCGTTCTTCTTGTAATCCAGTTGAGGGGATGCTTCATCAACTCTTGGACACCAACACCCCTCCGGAACCTTCTTCCCCTTCACTTTCCTCTGACCCCCCTTCTCCCAATCTCACCCCCTGCCGCGTTTTCACTATCCCCTCTGACCTTCCCCTCTCTGACCCCGAACGATCAGTCCTCAGCAAAGGCCTGAGCTTCATCCCCTTATGCCCCCACCTCAATGAATTTCGAGCTTGGCACGATATTGAGCTCTTTTTCCGCCGCCTTCGTCTCCGTGCCCACTTCTCTGGCCAGGAGTCTTCCCCCCCGCACGACTGACCCTTTCTCCCGCTTTCAGAATTCCTGTTCTACCTGGACCCCTCCCCCTGGCCTCTTACCCTCTCTAGATCTTTTCATCGCTAACTGCCGCCGTGACATCGGCTGTCTCCATTTCTCTGCTCCCCTCACTCACTCCAACCTACCTCCCTCCCTCTGAACTTGCAGCACTCCATTCTCTTAGCTCCAACCCTGACATTGTCATTAAACCTGCTGACAAGGGTGGTGCTGTTTGGTGAACTGACCTCTACCTAGCGGAATCTGAACGCCAACTCTCCAACATCTCTTCCTACCTCCACCTGGACCATGACCCCACTACCGAACATCAAACCACCGTTTCCAAGACTGTCACTGACCTCATCTCCTCTGGAGATCTTCCCCTCGCGGCCACCAACCTCATAGTTCCCCAACCCTGCACAGCCGGCTTCTACCTCCTTCCCAAGATCCACAAACAGGACTGCCCTGGTAGACCCATTGTTTCAGCCTGTTCTTGCCCCACGGAACTTATCTCTTCCTATCTCGACTCTATCTTTTCTCCCCTTGTCCAGTCTCTTCCCACCTACATCCGCGACTCTTCGGCTGCCCTCCGCCACTTTAACAGTTTCCAGGCCCCAACCGCTTCCTTTTCACTATGGACGTACAATCCCTCTACACCTCCATCCCCCACCAGGATGGCCTGAGGGCGCTCCGCTTCTTCCTTGAACAGAGGCCCGACCAGTCCCCATCCACCACTACCCTCCTCCGCCTGGCTGAACTTGTTCTCACATTGAACAACTTCTCCTTTAACTCCACTCATTTCCTCCAAATCAAAGGTGTTGCTATGGGTACCCACATGGGTCCTAGCTATGCCTGCCTTTTCGTGGGATACGTGGAACACTCTTTGTTCCAGTCCTACTCAGGTCCCTTCCCTCACCTCTTTTTCCGATACATTGATGACTATCGGTGCCGTTTCCTGCTCTCGCCCCGAACTTGACAATTTCATTCACTTTGCCTCCAATTTCCACCCTTCCCTCACCTTCACATGGTCCATCTCTGACTCTTCCATTCCCTTCCTCGACTTTTCTGTCTCCATCTCTGGGGATAGGTTATTGACCAATATTCACTACAAGCCCACTGACTCCCACCCCGCCTCCTGTAAGGACTCTATTCCATTCTCCCAGTTTCTCCGCCTCCGCCGTATCTGCTCCGACGATGCCACCTTCCACACCAGTGCTTCCAACATGTCTTCCTTTTTCCTCAACCGAGGATTCCCCTCTACCGTGGTTGACACAGCCCTCGACCGTGTCCGTTCTATCTCCCGCACTTCTGCCCTCACCCCTGCCCCTCCCTCCCGGAACCACGATAGGGTTCCCCTTGTCTTCACCTTTCACCCCACCAGCCTCCACATTCAACGGATCATCCTCCGCCATTTCCGCCACCTCCAAAGTGATCCCACCACCAAACGCATCTTCTCCTCCCCTTTCAGCATTCTGTAGGGACCGCTCCCTCCGAGACACCCTAGTCCACTCCTCTATCACCCCCAGCACCCCTTCCCCTTTGCCTGGCACCTTCCCATGCAAGCGCAGGAGATGTAACACCTGCCCCTATACCTCCCCCCTTCCCACTGTCCAGGGCCCCAAACACCCCTTCCAGGTGAAACAGCGATTTACTTGTACTTCTTGCAATCTAGTATACTGTATTCGCTGCTCACGATGCGGTCTCCTCTACATTGGGGAGACCAAACGCAGATTGGGTGACCGCTTTGCGGAACACCTCCGTTCAGCCCGTAAGGGTGACCCCGAGCTTCCGGTTGCCTGTCATTTTAATTCACCGCTCCATTCCCACTCGGACCTCACCGTCCTTGGCCTCTTGCATTGTTCCACGGAAGCTCAACGTAAACTCGAGGAACAGCACCTCATCTTCCAATTAGGCACTTTGCAGCCTTCTGGACTCAATATAGAGTTCAACAATTTCAGATCATAACCTCGGCCCCTATTAGATATAAGTAAAAATGTTTCATCCACCCCTTTGTTTTGATTTTTCCCTCCCCCACCCCTTTCCTTTTTTTTTCTCTCTCCCACATGGCAGCTGTCTCTCATTCTGCCAGAACATTTCACACCTAATCTGAGCTGTCTATTGTCTCCACTAGTCCTAGCACCATCTCGTCTCGTTTTGAATATCTTTTAATGTCTCTTCACTTCTTTTGTTGTCTCCCACCCCTGCCTTTCGATCTATTTCATTTCCTTTCCAGTTTTGAAAAAGGGTTAGACCCGAAACGTCGACTCTAATTTCTCGCCACGGATGTTGCCTGGCCTGCTGAGTTTTTCCAGCATTTTCTGTTATTAGAGGGGCTGGTTAGTTGGTTTGAGTACAGTGTAGCCCAGTTAACCATAACCACAACTGCAATGCCACGTTGGACTCAATCGCGGGTCATTCACGTGGTTACAGCATTAAGGAAGATGGTATATAGGAAAAAGAACATTTGTCCAGCCTCTGACCTCATGTATCTGAGCTCACTTACTGATCAATCCAGGACACAGAGTGCTTAGCAATAAGCTTATGAAATTGCTTTGGAAAATGCAGGTGTAAAGCTTACTCAAGTTCATGCTTTGCACTTGCCCCAGTCAATCTTCAGTACAACCTACATGGACTTGTCCTAAACCAGCTGTGCAGATCATACAAGAGACAGGTGGGACATCATCGGAGGAAAACAATTGGCTTCAGGCAGGGCTGCCAGCTGCTGGGGGATTATCCTGCGACTCCTGCTGGAGAGTCCACGTGCGTCAACAGGCAGGATCGAGCTAGACTGACATCCCTTCACAGTTCGATAGCCTGTCGACACTCACCATCTAGGTTCACACATAAAGAATGCCACTTGAGCAAGCAAGTCAGCACCTTCAGAATAGGATGGCAGGACAGGGAACGAGGGAAAGCTACTGGACAACAATCTGCCAGAAAATCGCTTTTGTACCCGACAGCATGCACAGATTGGATGTTTGGTATCTTACATAAAATGAATCTGATACTTCTCACAGATATCAAGTGGAGCCCCAAGCCCAGAAATAATAGCTTTACCTTAGGACGTAAGATGGCCTCAGCAAGCAGGGGTAGCCCACAGTCTCTGCAAATGAGAGGGCATCATCCTAGCACAGAAAAGAAGTCAGTCAGTCAGTGAAAGGGCTACTTACTGCACACCAAACTTTCCTGTCATACTGAACAGATCTGGGAATCCACAGTACACCCTTCCACATCCCAAGAGGTTAAGGTTTCATGAGAATTGCAGCTCTGATCAGGGTCTATACTTGAAACATTAACTAGTCTTTTCCCACAAGCTGGCTGACCTGCTATTTGTTTACCGCATTTTCTGCTTTTATTTTTCCTTCTCATACTTAATGTTTGAACGGAAACATAGTCCAAATAATTTATCAATAGCAGGTTCCCGAGGTACGACACAGGTTATAAAAAAATCGCAGAGAGTTTACAGACTTGTAGTTAGGCAGCAACATGTAAATAAGTGAGACTGCATATCTGGTCAAATGTAAAATGACACAATTAGGAGTGATGGGCCATGGACGCTCTCCTGTTTAACCGTATTTGGTAATACAACAGACACATGCCTCCTGGTAGCCATTGCACCATCATCCTTTCACTAACAACAGTCATTTAAAAACGACTGATATTCCCTGCTCCTCCAGCAGCTCGATCACAGTGGGTGTGAATCTCCATCACAATCTGCACTCTAGATCAGGAGCAAGAGGGAGCAGCGAGATTAGAGAATCGGGAGCGGCGAGATTAGAGAATCGGGAGCAAGAGGGAGCGGCGAGATTAGAGAATCGGGAGCAAGAGGGAGCAGTGAGATTAGAGAATCGGGAGCAAGAGGGAGCAGTGAGATTAGGGAATCGGGAGCAAGAGGGAGCAGTGAGATTAGAGAATCGGGAGCAAGAGGGAGCGGCGAGATTAGAGAATCGGGAGCAAGAGGGAGCGGTGAGATTAGAGAATCGGGAGCAAGAGGGAGCGGCGAGATTAGAGAATCGGGAGCAAGAGGGAGCAGTGAGATTAGAGAATCGGGAGCAAGAGGGAGCGGCGAGATTAGAGAATCGGGAGCAAGAGGGAGCGGTGAGATTAGAGAATCGGGAGCAAGAGGGAGCGGTGAGATTAGAGAATCGGGAGCAAGAGGGAGCGGTGAGATTAGAGAATCGGGAGCAAGAGGGAGCGGTGAGATTAGAGAATCGGGAGCAAGAGGGAGCGGTGAGATTAGAGAATCGGGAGCAAGAGGGAGCGGTGAGATTAGAGAATCGGGAGCAAGAGGGAGCAGCGAGATTAGGGAATCGGGAGCAGTGAGATTAGAGAATCGGGAGCAAGAGGGAGCGGCGAGATTAGAGAATCGGGAGCAAGAGGGAGCAGCGAGATTAGAGAATCGGGAGCAGTGAGATTAGAGAATCGGGAGCAAGAGGGAGCGGCGAGATTAGAGAATCGGGAGCAAGAGGGAGCAGCGAGATTAGAGAATCGGGAGCAAGAGGGAGCAGCGAGATTAGAGAATCGGGAGCAAGAGGGAGCAGTGAGATTAGGGAATCGGGAGCAAGAGGGAGCAGTGAGATTAGAGAATCGGGAGCAAGAGGGAGCAGTGAGATTAGAGAATCGGGAGCAAGAGGGAGCGGCGAGATTAGAGAATCGGGAGCAGTGAGATTAGGGAATCGGGAGCAAGAGGGAGCAGTGAGATTAGAGAATCGGGAGCAAGAGGGAGCAGTGAGATTAGAGAATCGGGAGCAAGAGGGAGCAGTGAGATTAGGGAATCGATTACTTAGCTATGTTAAATTAAAATTAATTTTATAGAATTTTTTTAATTTTTTTAAAGATATCATAGAACAGCAGCTTCTTAGGGTGTATCAAGTTTAACTACAAAAGTGAGAGCTGGGCACTCCAGCTCCTTTATCAAACACTGATTATTAGAATCTACATTATTTAAACTTCCCTCTGCACACAGTCAATTTCTTCATTATAAATTCTGATGAGAGAGCTAGAGAAAGATAGATAGAGGGAACTGCCTATGTAAACTTGTTACAGTGCAATGACACCCTTCCATCAATGGAGGCACTGCAGTGAATATTCAGCCCCAGGTCCCTCTGTTCTTGCATCCCTCTCAAAATAGTACCGTTCAGATTATACTGCCTCGCCATGTTGTTTCTCCCAAGGTGCATCACTTCATACTTAACCGCATTAAATTTCATCTGCCATGTGTCTGCCCATTTCACTAGTCTGCCTATGTCCTCCTGAAGTCTGCTACTATCTTCCTCACTACTTACTATGTTGCAAAGTTTTGTATCATCTGCAAACTTCGAAATTGTACTCCCTATATCCAAGTCCAGGTCATTTATGTAGCCAAGTGGGAAAATGCAGTGAATATTTAAGTCCACTAGATGGCGCGGTTCATTTTCCCCTTTAGAATTTGAAAAAAGGAGAAAAGGGTTATGGGAAGGGCCATGTGATGCCAAAGGAACCTCCCCTTTCTTCACAGCCTCCATTTTCTAGATCCAGCGTGAGGGATGTGCTCTGAGGAGAGTTGGGGTGAATATGACTTTTGAAATGAACTTAAGTCTGCGTAAAGTACAACTAAAACAGCATTTAGTGCAGCCAGACATAGTTTTAAAGTGATATTGTTTCCCAAATCACTCGATATCACGGGGATGCTTGCAGATTGTCCCACCATGTGCTGGTGTTAACCTTTGTTAAAATTGTTGTCGAGTCCTTGGGGCTACGTTTCGAACGAGTTTAATACTTTCTGTTTGCTTGTAAGAGGTAACAAGTGATAACGGGACATACGAATGTATGGTATGATATGTTTTGTTTTGTATAATGATTGTTGGTTAATTAACTACCTGCACCTGTGGTTTACCTCATGTTCTGTTTTACAGCAAGCCACTGCCGTATTTTGTCGACTGTGTTTTATGTATTTGCAATTTCATCCTACACCTAGACCCAAGTTATTAATACAGAATAAAAAAACCCCAAAAACGAAAGTTCGTGTCCTGTGCTGCTCCATTTCGCCAGGCTACACATTTTGGTACCAGGAGTGGGGTCTGTTAGCTTGGAGTTTCTCAGGTTTGGGAAAGTTACATAAAATACGGCAGTGGGGGAAGAGCGGTGTGGTGCCAAGTGGACCTGGAGACGGACGGAGAGTGCTGCCTGGGGTTGCTAAGGAGGACCAGACCAGACAGACGGGATCCAGAGGGCGCCAGGACCAATCTGGGAGAGGACCCATCAAGGCACCGAGGAGGGACACCATTGGAGAAGAATCGTCGCAGCGGCCATCCCATTCAGTGACTGTCAGGGACTTGTGAACTGAGTCAAAATGTTAGACCCTCCTGAGGAGGCGGGTGGAGCTCACAATTCGGATGGTGAGGACAATACCTCTAGTGTGGGTGAGGGCAACCAGATAGATCAACTCAAGGCACAGATTTCAGAGTTGAAAAAAAACCATGACCAAGCAATGGCAATTATTGCCACTCTAGGTAATGGGGCAACCAAGTCATATGTGTATGTACCCAGAGAGCGTCAGATCCAACCATTCAGTGGTGAGGTATCCAAAGATAGTCGTTCAGTTGATGAGTTCATTGAAGAGGTTGAAAGTGTACTACGAGCTAGAGATCAGACTCCTGCAGAGCAGGTAGATTTCATTCGATCTTTGTTGAGGGGGGCAGCCCTACAGGAAATTAGGTTACGGTTGGGTGGAGAGTCTAAGCAGCCCAGTGACCTGTTCAGTTACCTAAGGGGGGCTTTCACCGAAAAACGCAGTGAGTCCCAGCTGTTAGAAACTTTCTATGGACGCAAGCAAGAAGAGGGTGAAGATTTCCGAGAATACTCACATGCACTCTCTCAGATTATTAGAACTTTGGTAAAGCAATCACCTGATGCTGTGCCGGACACAAAACGGGTTGTCAGAAACAGATTTGTTGATGGTGTTAGAGATCCCTCACTCCGGAGAGAGTTGCGCAAGTTTGTACGAGACAACCCCCAGTCTACCCTGTTCGATGTACGTGAGGAAGCTGTCTTATGGTCCTTAGAAGACCAGCCCTGTAGCACTAAAGTTGCAAAGAGCAAGAATGTAGTGTGTGACAGTACGGGGAGGGATCTTCAGTGTTTTGCCATTGGGGTACCAGGCAGCCAGGCTGTCACTTTACAGGATGTTCTTAAAGTGGTGGCGTAACAGGGTAAAGCTATCGGGGAACTAACAGAGGCATTACGGGGTCTTGCTCTACAGAAGGAAAACACGGGTAATGACAAGGTTGGGAAGCCTAGAGCCAAGCCAAAGTTCACTGATGAAGGTCAGCCTATTTGCTTTAAGTGCAACGGGGCGGGGCACATTGCCAAACAGTGTCCTCAGAAGCACGAGGTAGCAAACACATCCACCAATGCTGGCTGGGGTGCAGGAAAACTAACTCCCTCGATTGCCATGAGCCGGGCAATGCGAGGAAAACCTGCAGGCTCTCAGAACAGTACTGGTATTCGTGACAGATTTCTTGACCGTGCAGTAGGTAAATGTCCAGTAGTAGATCTCAAGATTGGGGGGGTTACTGCTAACTGTTTACTGGATACCGGGAGCCAAGTCAGCACTATTGCTGAAGTTTTTTTCAAGAGAGCACTTACTTGGGAGGGATGAGGATATGCTGCCTACAACCGGGTGGCTTAAGATCACTGCCGCCAACGGGTTGGACATTCCCTACTTGGGCTACCTTGAGTTAGACGTTGAAACTATGGGCATAACCTTACCCGAATGTGGTTTCCTGGTAGTCAAAGAGCATCAGCAGTCACAGCCTGCAGCACCAGGTCTTATTGGTATGAACATCATCAGCCGATGCAGACAACTAGTTCATGCTGAGTTTGACACTACTCTTGGGGGAAAGTTGGATTCAGATTGGAGGGAAGCATTTCAGCAAGTACAACAGTGTAACATCACTCCAAAGTCATCTTCTGTCCGTGTAGCTGGTAGGGGTGCTGTACATGTGCCTGCGTCTTCCATAGCTACAGTCTATGTAAAGGGACTTAAAACTCAGTCAGGTGGCAGCACTAAAATGCTGTTGGAGCCAGGTAACACACCATTGCCAGGTGGCCTGGTAGTTGTCCCCACTCTAGTTGAATCAAAGGGACATTTATTTCCAGTGCAGGTGGTAAATTTCTCTGAGGAGGATGTGTGGTTAAGCCCCAGGACCAGGCTTGGTATTCCGACTCAGGCAGAGTGTGTAGACAAGGACTCCTGTGAGGTGCGATTTCAACGCATCTCCGCTGACACAGAGGAAGTAACTGTTGGCAGAAAAGGAGGACAGATGACAGACCAAGACATTCAGTTGCTTTTGGACAAACTACACATAGGTGGCACACAGGGCCAACAAGCAGAGTTAGGTGCACTTTTAGCCAGGTATTCGGAAGTATTTGCTTTTAAGGATGAGGACCTAGGCTACACTGATAAAGTTGAGCATGAGATTAACTTGGTAGATGACGCACCAGTTACAGAGCCATACCGTCGTATCCCACCTACACTGTACAAAGAGGTGAGGGACCACATCACTAAGCTTTTAAGAAAGCGTGTCATCCAGGAGAGCAATAGTTCATACGCTTCACCCATAGTGGTAGTTCGTAAGACTGATGGAGACATACGACTATGTGTTGACTTTAGGAAACTAAACTCAAAAACCAGACGTGACGCATTTCCTTTGCCCCGCATTGACGAGAGTTTTGATGCCCTTCATGGTGCAAAGTTCTTCTCGACCATTGATCTTGCAAGTGGGTACCACCAGGTTGCTGTTCGTGAAAGTGACAGGCCTAAGACTGCTTTTACAACTCCTTTTGGCCTTTTTGAGTACCTCAGAATGCCTTTTGGTGTCTGTAATGGACCTGCGACTTTTCAACGACTTATGCAAGCGACTATGAGCGACTTAGTGTTCCACATCCTATTAGTGTATTTAGATGACATCCTTGTGTTCTCTCAGACCTTCCCGGACCATTTAGAGAGGCTTGAGACAGCTCTAAGACGACTGAAAGAGACAGGTTTGAAAGTAAAGCTTGAAAAGTGTCACTTCCTGCAGCAGGAAGTCAGGTTCCTTGGGCATCAAATTTCAGGGGAGGGTATAGGGACAGATCCAGAGAAAATTGCCGCCGTAAAGAAGTGGCCGGTCCCCAGTACAGTCAAAGATCTGAGGTCATTTCTTGGTTTCTGTAGTTATTACAGGAGGTTCATTGAGGATTTTTCTAAACGAGCTGGCCCTCTCCATGACGTAGTCAATGCATGCCTTAGGGAAGACAGCCCAGCAAAAGCAAAACGGTTGTTTGAAGGTTCATGGACAGCTGCGTGCCAAGCTGCTTTCGAACAGCTGAAAGAAAAGCTGATCAGTGCTCCAGTGTTAGGTTACGCAGATTTCACTCAGCCTTTTATTGTAGAGACGGATGCCAGTAACCTAGGATTAGGTGCCATCCTCCACCAGCAACAGGGAGATAGGAAGAGAGTGATAGCATATGCCAGTAGGAGGCTCCGTAATGCTGAAAGAAATGACAGAAACTACAGCAGTATGAAACTAGAGCTCCTCGCCCTCAAATGGGCTGTTTCAGAGAAATTTCGAGGTTACCTTCTAGGTTCCAAGTTCACTGTCATAACAGATAACAACCCCCTGTGTCACCTTTCTACAGCTAAGTTAGGTGCTGTTGAGCAAAGATGGGTGGCTCAGTTAGCTGTTTTTGACTTTGACGTCAAGTACCGCCCAGGCCGCTGTAATGCAGCAGCAGATGCCCTCTCTAGGCAGCCGTTAGCAGGGGAGCCCGAGTCAGACAGTGGGGATGCAGACTATGATGGTTGTGTGGCCATATGTAATGTCACTCACAAGGGAACAGCTCTAGGACCAGACTTAGGGACAGCAGGAGTCAAGTGCTGTAAAGTCAGACAGATCCGTGTTTCGGACGCAGAAGAAAGTACTGAGCGTAGTGAGTTGCAGGGTAACACACCAACACTTCCCGGTTACTCTAAAGAGGAACTACGTAAGTTTCAGGACACAGACCCCACCCTCAGCGTGTTTAGGAAGTTTTGGGGTGAGCAGCGAAGGCCAACTTACAAGGAGAGGTCGCAGTTATCCAAGCTAGTATTATCCATGTTAAAGCAGTGGCCCCGTATTTGTGAGCAAGATGGTTTGTTGTACCGTGTAATCGAGGATGTCCATGTTGGTGAGTGTCACCAGCTACTACTGCCCTCTTGTTTGAAAGAAGTCGTGCTTGAAGGTGTGCATGATCGTATGGGCCATCAGGGAATAGAGCGCACACAGAACCTTTTGAGACAGAGATGTTTTTGGGTTGGGATGTATGGGGATGTGGAACAGTGGGTCAAGAAATGCGAGAGGTGTGTTTTGACAAAAATGCCCCACCCCAAGATACATGCCCCTATGAAATCATTTCTAGCCTCCCGGCCCCTTGAAGTAGTTGCTGTAGATTTCACCATGCTGGAACCGGCCTCCGATGGTCGTGAGAATGTGTTAGTGGTGACCGATGTTTTCACTAAATTCACACAAGCCTTCCCTACTCGGGACCAAAAGGCTGATACCACGGCAAAAGTCCTTCTCAAAGAGTGGTTCATGAAGTATGGGGTCCCAGAAAGATTGCATTCAGACAGAGGTCGAAATTTTGAGAGTGAAATCATTGCCGAGCTGTGTAAGCTTTATGGTGTAAAGAAAACCCGCACTACCCCACACCACCCAGAAGGAAATGCTCAATGTGAGAGATTCAACAGATCTTTACATGATCTTTTGCGTACACTGCCTCCAGAAAAGAAGCGCCGCTGGCCTGAGCACTTATCTGAGTTGGTGTATGCCTACAATGTAACACCCCATGCTACGACTGGCTACTCACCGTACTATCTGCTTTTCGGGGTTCATCCACACCTTCCTGTAGATGCTTTATTAGGTCAGGAGCAAGTGTTAGACAAGAAACATGAGTGGTTGGTTGTCCACCAAGAGCATTTGAAGGAGGCACATGCAAGGGCAAGAGAGTACACTGAAAAGAAATCAGCTCAAAGAATTGAACTTAACAAAGACAAAGTGTACTGTCCAACCAGAGGTGGGTCAGTTGGTATACTTACGACACAGGCCTTTGGGTAGGAACAAAATTCAGGATGCTTGGGGTCCTACTGTGTACAGAGTGGTGGAGGTACAGGGTACTACACATGCAGTTGAGCCTGTAGAGGGCGGTCCTTTAAAAAGGGTCCATAGAGTTAATCTTAGGCCATGTGTTACCCCTGTCCCTGAGCCTAGGCGGACGAGAACCAAGTCCCCTGTCACTCTTTTGACAGAATCGTTGCCAGAGCCCTCTGATACTGAGTTTGTTGTGGTAGAGGAAGTCACCTATCCAGAGTTAACTCAGGAGGAAAAAGTAAACAATGATCCTGTTGGTAACGCCCAAGATGTACAGGAATCAGAGGCTGTTTCTGAGCCAGAGCATTCAGATCCTTCTGAGTGTGGGACTGAGGTTGAGGTACCCATTCCGGCTCCTCGCAGAACTAAAAGAGCCAATGCTGGGGTAAACCCTAACCCATACCATTTGCCTCAGTCAGCCTGTAATGCAGTCTCACTCAGTCCTGAGGTGTTCTCTCATGTTTTATCGAGTCTGGGTACTGCATTTTTTCGAGAAGCTGTAAAAGAAGTGAAAAACGGGTGCTAAGTCACCGAGGACGTTGACTTTAAAGCAGGGGAGAATGTAGCCAAGTGGGAAAATGCAGTGAATATTTAAGTCCACTAGATGGCGCGGTTCATTTTCCCCTTTAGAATTTGAAAAAAGGAGAAAAGGGTTATGGGAAGGGCCATGTGATGCCAAAGGAACCTCCCCTTTCTTCACAGCCTCCATTTTCTAGATCCAGCGTGAGGGATGTGCTCTGAGGAGAGTTGGGGTGAATATGACTTTTGAAATGAACTTAAGTCTGCGTAAAGTACAACTAAAACAGCATTTAGTGCAGCCAGACATAGTTTTAAAGTGATATTGTTTCCCAAATCACTCGATATCACGGGGATGCTTGCAGATTGTCCCACCATGTGCTGGTGTTAACCTTTGTTAAAATTGTTGTCGAGTCCTTGGGGCTACGTTTCGAACGAGTTTAATACTTTCTGTTTGCTTGTAAGAGGTAACAAGTGATAACGGGACATACGAATGTATGGTATGATATGTTTTGTTTTGTATAATGATTGTTGGTTAATTAACTACCTGCACCTGTGGTTTACCTCATGTTCTGTTTTACAGCAAGCCACTGCCGTATTTTGTCGACTGTGTTTTATGTATTTACAATTTCATCCTACACCTAGACCCAAGTTATTAATACAGAATAAAAAAACCCCAAAAACGAAAGTTCGTGTCCTGTGCTGCTCCATTTCGCCAGGCTACATTTAAATATAACAAGAAAAGCAGTGGTCTAATACCGACCCCTGGGCGACCCCACTGCATACTTCTCTCCAGTCAGGAAAGCATCCGTTCACCACTACTCCCTGCCTCCTATCCCTCAACCAATTATGTACCAAAGTTACCACCATCCCTTTAATGCCACGTGCTTCTATTTTCCAAAGAAGTCTATTATGAGGTACTTTTATCAAACGCCTTTTGAAAGTCCATATATACACAATATCTACTGCACTATCTTTATCAACCCTCTCTGTTACTTCATCAAATAACAATCCGGTTAGTCACACATGATTTGCCTTTAACAAATCATGCTGGCTGCTCCTTATTAACCCATGCTTCTCCAAGTGAGAATTCATTTTGTCCTGGACAATGGTCTCTAGCAGTTTTCCCACCATTGACATTAGTCTGATTGACCTGTAGTTTCCAGTTTATCCCTCTCCCTTTTTTTGAATAGCAACATTTGCAATCCTCCAATCCTCTAGCACCACTCCAATAGTCAAGGAGAATTAAAGATTGTGGTCAGAGCTTAAGCTATCTCCATCCTAGGATGCATCCCATCCGGACCGGGTGACTTGTGACTAAACAGCGGAAGCAGCATGCTATAGACAGAGCCATCCTGCGATCAACAGATCAGATCAAAGCTTTGCAGGCCTGCCGCATCCAGTCATGAATGGTGGTGGACAATTAAACAACTAACGGGAGGAGGAGGCTCCATGAACATCCCCATCCTCGATGATTGCAGACCCCAGGCTGAAGCGTTTGTAACCATCTTCAGCCAGAAATGCCGAGTGGATGATCCATATCGGCCTCCTCCTGAGGTCCCCACCATCACAGAAGCCAGTCTTCAGCCAATTCAATTCATTCCACGTGATATCAAGAAACGACTGAGCGCACTGGATACAGCAAAGTCTATGGGCCCCGATAACATCCCGGCTATTGTGCTGAAGACTTGTGCTCCAGAACTAGATGCGCCTCTAGCCAAGCTGTTCCAGTACAGCTGCAACACTGGCATCTACCTGACAATGTGGAAAACTGCCCAGGTATGTCCTGTCCAGAAAAAGCAAGACAAATCCAATCTGGCCAATTACCGCCCCATCAGTCTACTCTCAATCATCAGCAAAGTGATGGACGGTGTCGTCGACAGTTCTATCAAGCAGCACTTACTCACCAATAACCTGCCCAGTTTGGGTTCGGCCAAGACCAGTCGGCTCCAGACCTCATTACAGCCTTGGTCCAAACATGGACAAAGGAGCTGAATTGGTGAGGGGAGAGTGACTGCCCTTGACATCAAGGCAGCATTTGAATATGGCACAAAGCAGCCCTAGTAAAATTGAAGTCAATGGGGATCAGGCTGGAGTCATACCTAGCACAAAGGAAGATGGTTGTGGTTGTTGGAGGTCAATCATCACAGCCCCAGGACATCGTGCAGGAGTTCCTCAGGGCAGTGTCCTAGGCCCAATCATTTCAGCTGCTTCATCAATGACATTCCCTCCATCATAAGGTCAGAAGTGGGGAGCTTTGCTGATGATTGCAGTGTTCAATTCCAGTCGCAATTCCTCAGATAATGAAGCAGTCCATGCCTGCATGCAGCAAGACCTGGACAACATCTAGGCTTGGGCTGATAAGTGGCAGGTAACATTCGCGCCACATAAGTGCCAAGCAATGACCATCTCCAACAAGAGAGTTTAAGCACCCCCACTGTCAACATCCTGGGGGTCACCAGTGACCACAAACTTAACTGGACCAGGCACATAAATACTGTGGCAACAAGAGCAGGTCAGAGGCTGGGTATTCTGTGGCGAGTGACTAATCTCCCGACTCCTCAAAGCCTTTCCACTATCTACAAGGCACAAGTCGCGACACCATCCAGGACGAAGGAATCAGCTTGTCCTGCCACCCTCAAACTTGTGTACATACACTCCCAGTTCTCTCTGTTCCTGCATCCCCCTTTAAAATTGTACATTACATAGGATATACGGCACAAAAAACAGGCTCTTTGGCCCAACCAGTCCATGCCGGTGTTATTGCTCCACTCAAGCCTCCTCCCGTCTTTCCTCATCTAACTCTACCAGCATAACCCTCTAGTCCCTTCTCCCTCACATGCTTATCCAGCTTCCCCTTAAATACATCAGTACTAGTGTAATACCCACTGGAAATGTTATGTACGCTAAGTATGGTTATCAATCTTTAACTTAGACACTATTATCATTGTTATAAATCCCTGGGTTAAAGTTGCCCATGTGAAGGTACGGCAAGAACTTTTAAGGACACAATGTGACTAAGAGCAGACTTTCCATAATTCTGCACCAGTATCAACTGTTGCAGACAGTGAGGCTGGGCAGTCTCCAGGCAGAAACCCCAGGAGGAAGGGGTGGAGTCGGGGTTTTCGAGTGGGAAGAGGGAGTGACTGGAAGAAGAGGGCAGGAGCTCTGAAAAGAGGGCTCAGGAGGCAAATGGCTGCCGCATCCCGTCCCGGGCTTCCAAACTCGGCCGCCGCCCTTCGTATTAGTAGCTCTGCATCCAGAACTCAAAGTGGGATTCAGTGATCGTGAAGAGAATTCAACGAAGGGGTTCAGAGTCGTAAATCTTGCAGACATTATACATACCATGAGCTCCAACTTAAGCGCGCCAACGAAAGAGTGCACTCGAATTTGGACACAGGGACAGATTCTCCTTTGAATCCATATAAATGGAGAATGTATGTTTATTATGTCTAGATTCATTCTAATGTATGCAAATGTCTAATTTAGGTCATTGACCCGTAATCTTCTTATACTGTCTGACGTTAAAACTATAAAGTAAGATAATTAGAATTAAGCCATTGTAGTAGTGAACTCCTTACTGGACTATAGAATACTGTCTACAACAGAGACCACATCTCACATATATCTAGAGAACCGTGAAGGGGTTACACTAGTCACTGTTGCAATGTAGGAAATGCGGCATCCAATTTGCACACAGCAAGCTCCCACAAACAGCAATGTGATAATGACCAGATAATCTGTTTTAGTGATGTTGATTGAGGGAGAAATATTGGCCAGGACACTGGGGATAACTCCCCTGCTCTTCTTCAAAATAGTGCCATGGGATCTTTTACGTCCACAAGAGAGAGTAGACGGGGCCTCGGTTTAACATCTCATCCGAAAGACAGCACCTTCGACAGTGCAGCACTCCCTCAGCACTGCACTGGAGTGTCAGCCTAGATTCTGTGCTCAAGTCTCTGGAGTGGGACTTGAACCCACAACCTTCTGACTCCGAGGCAAGAGTGCAACCCACAACCATCTGACTCCGAGGCAAGGGTGCAACCCACAACCTTCTGACTCCGAGGCAAGAGTGCAACCCACAACCTTCTGACTCCGAGGCGAGAGTGCAACCCACAACCTTCTGACTCCGAGGCGAGGGTGCTACCCACAACCTTCTGACTCCGAGGCGAGGGTGCTACCCACAACCTTCTGACTCAGAGGCGAGAGTGCTACCCACTGAGCCAGGGCTGGCAGTTGTCTGATGAAACCTCCAGGAATACGTCCAGAGTTCGCAACCTTACTTTAGAACAATGCATTAGAATCAGCAATTTATAAAAGTTACATTTTGCTACTTGGATCACAAGAATATAAGTGACTGGAGCGGGAGCAGAATAAAGAGCGTGGCGAGAGGAGCCAGCGGACCTGGGCAGAACCGGAGCGGCAGCGAGAGCAGAATAAAGAGCGCGGCGAGAGGAGGCCCGAGAGCAGAGCCAGCGGACCTGGGCAGAACTGGAGCGGCAGCGAGAGCAGAATAAAGAGCGCGGCGAGAGGAGCCCGAGAGCAGAGCCAGCGGACCTGGGCGGATTCGGAGCGGCAGCAGAATAAAGAGTGCGGCGAGAGGAGGCCCAAGAGCAGAGCCAGCGGACCTGGGCAGATTCGGAGCGGCAGCAAGAGCAGAATAAACAGCGCGGCGAGAGGAGGCCAGAGAGCAGAGCCAGCAGACCTGGGCAGAACCAGAGCGGCAGCGAGAGCAGAATAAAGCGAGAGGAGGCCCAAGAGCAGAGGTAAGACTAAGAATGAGGTTCTGCTGAGGGAGTAGGAGCAGCTAGGGTCTAAATTTAAAAGTAGAACCACAAAAGGTAATAATCTCTGGATTACTACCTGAGCCACGAGCAAATTGGTATTGGGTCAATAAGATCAGAGAGTTGAATGCGTGGCTCAAGGATTGGTGTGGGAGAAATGGGTTTCGATTCATAAGGCACTGGCACCAGTACTGGGGTAAGAGGAAGCTGTTCCATTGGGACGGGCTTCACTTGAACCATGCTGGGACCAGTGTCCTGGCGAATCGAATAACTAGGGCTGTAGATAGGGCTTTAAACTAAATAGTGGGGGGGGGGGGGGGGGGGGAGGGTTCAAGCGAGGGGAAATTTAGAAAGTTAAAAGAGAAAGGACAGGGCAATAGTGCAAGGTAGCGATATGGGCAATGAAAACCAGAGTGGAGTACGACAGGAAGGGACAGAGCGTACAAACATAACAGTGCACCAGCAAATAAGGTCAGAGTAGGGAAAAATGATAAAAAGACAAAATTTATCTGAATGCACGCAGCACGATAGATGAATTGACGGCACAAATAGAAATAAATGGGTATGATCTAATAGCCACAGAGATGTGGTTGCAATGTGACCAAGGCTGGGAACTGAATATTCAGGGGTATTTGACATTTCGGAAGCATAGACAGAAAGGAAAAGGAGGTGGAGTAGCTCTGTTAATAAAGGATGAGATCAGTGCAATAGTGAGAAGTTATCTTGGCTCGGAAGTTCCAGATGTAGAATCAATTTGGGTGGAGGTAAGAAATAGTAAGGGAAAGAAGGCACTGGTGGGAGTAGTTTATAGGCCCCCTAACAGTAGCTACTCTATAGGACAGAGTATAAATCAAGAAATAATTGGGGCTTGTAAGAAAGATACTGCAATAATCGTGGGCGATTTTAATCTTCATATAGATTGGACAAATCAAATTGGCAAAAGCAGCCTTGAGGACGAGTTCATTGACTGTATTCGGGACAGTTTCTTGGAACAATATGTTGTGGAACCGACCAGGGAATAGACTATTTTAGATCTGGTAATGTGTAATGAAACAATGATCTCATAGTAAAGGATCCTCTAGGGAAGAGTGATCATAACATGATAGAATTCCACATTCAGTTTGAAGGTGAGAAACTTGGGTCTGAAACTAGAGTATTAAACTTAAATAAAAGGCAATTACAAAGGTATGAGGAGAGCGTTGGCTAAAGTGGATTGGGAAAATAGATTAGAAGGCAAGACGGTAGAAAAGCAGTGGCAGACATTTAAAGAGCTATTTCATGACTCTCAACAAAGATATATTTCAGTGAGAAAGAAAGACTCGAAGAGAAGGATGAACCAACCATGGCTAACCAAGGAAGTTAAGGATGGTATCAAATTGAAAGAAAAGGCATACAATGTTGCGAAGATTAGTGGTAGGCCAGAATATTGGGAAATTTTTAGAAACCAGCAAAGGATGACTAAAAAAATAAAGAGGGAGAAAATAGCTTGAGAGTAAACTAGCAAGAAATATAAAAAAAAACTGACAGTAAGAGCTTCTACAAGTATATAAAAAGGAAGAGAGTAGCTAAAATAAACGTTGGTCCCTTCGAGGACGAGACTGGGGAAATAATAATGGGAAACAATGAAATGGCAGAGGCATTGAACAAATATTTTGTATCTGTCTTCACAGTAGAGGACACTAAAAACATCCCAGTAATAGTAGAAGATCAAGGGGCAAAAGGGAGAGAGGAACTTAAAAAATCACTATCACTAGAGAAAATGTGCTAGGCAAACTTATGGGTCTAAAGACTGACAAGTCCCCTGGACCTGATGGCTTGCATCGTCGGGTCTTAAAAGAAGTGGCTACAGAGATAGTGGATGCATTGGTTGTAATCTTCTAAAATTCCTTTGACTCTGGAAACAATAATCAGCATGCATTCACACTCCTGTTCACTATCCAATGATTCCTACTGGAAAGGGCATGCTTAGGAGTGTCATTTAAGCAAAGGATCAGATGTGGCTATGATACCCTGCACAGTGGAATAGCACCACTTCAATCTTTGTCTAGTCTGAATGAACTATCCAAAAGGCACCTGAGATCATGGGTCTGTACCCCACCAAGAGTCAGTGGTTTCCGAAGAGCAGGGCAGAAAATTGAAGAAATATATCCAATTACTGACTGTAAAATCTGCCACCAACACCCTCCTCCTTAAAAATCGTAAACTTTAACCCTTCCATCCTTGCAAACTACCGCCCCATCTCCAACCTCCCTTTCCTCTCCAAAGTCCTTGAACATGTTATTGCCTTCCAAATCAGAGCCCATCTTTCCTGCAATTCCAGGTTTGAAGCCCGAATGGAAGCCCGAATTGAAGTTCAAAGACCGAATGGATGAACTACAGAATTTGTTCATCCCAGTTTGGCATAAAAATAAAACAAAAAAGGTGACCCAACCGTGGCTAACAAGGGAAATTAGGGATAGCATAAGGTACAAGGAGAGGGCATATAAATTGGCCAGAAAAAGCAATAATCCTGAGGATTGGGAGCAGTTTAGGATTCAACAAAGGAGGACAAAGGGATTAATTAAGAAAGGGAAAATAGAATATGAGAGTAAGCTTGCAGAGAACATAAAAACTGACTGTAAAAGCTTTTATAGATATGTGAAGAGAAAAAGATTGGTGAAGTCAAGCTTAGGTCCCTTGCAGTCAGAATCGGGGGAATTTATAATGGGGAACAAAGAAATGGCAGACCAACTAAATACATATTTTGGTTCTGTCTTCACAAAGGAGGACACAAATAACCTCCCAGAGATGCCAGGGAACATAGGGTCTGATGAAAGGGTGGAACTGAAAGAAATCAGTATTTGTAGGGAAATGGTGTTAGGAAAATTGATGGGACTGAAGGCCGATAAATCCCCAGGGCCCGATAATCTACATCCCAGGGTACTTAAGGAAGTGGCCCTAGAAATAGTAGATGCATTGCTGGTCATCTTCCAGAACTCGATAGACTCTGGAACGGTACCCATGGATTGGCGGGTAGCTAATGTTACCCCACTATTCAAAAAAGGTGGTAGAGAAAAGGCAGATGTAAGCTTGACATCAGTAGTGGGGAAAATGCTAGAGTCCATTATAAAAGATGTAATAGCAGAGCACTTGGAAAGCAGTGACTGGATCGGACAAAGTCAACATGGATTTACAAAAGGTAAATCATGCTTGACTAATCTACTGGAATTTTTTGAGGATGTAACTGGTAAAATAGATAAGGGAGAACCAGTGGATGTGGTGTATTTGGACTTTCAGAAGGCTTTCGCTAAGGTCCCGCATAAGAGATTAGCGTGCAAAATTAAGGCACATGGGATTGGGGGCAAGGTATTGACTTGGATAGAGAACTGGTTGGCGGACAGAAAGCAAAGAGTTGGAATAAACGGGTCGTTTTCCGAGTGGCAGGCAGTGACTAGTGGGGTACCGCAAGGATCGGTCCAAGGACCCCAGCTGTTCACAATATATATTAATGATCTGGACGAGGGAATTGGATGTAATATCTCCAAATTTGCAGACAACACAAAGCTGGGGGGGGAAGGGTATGCTGTGAGGAGGATGTCGTGAAACTCCAGTACGATTTGGACAGGTTGGGTGATTGGGCAGAAACATGGCAAATGCACTATAATGTGGATAAATGTGAGGTTATCCACTTTGGTGGCAAAAACAGGAAGGCAGATTATTATTTGAATGGTAATAGATTGGGAGAAGGGGAAGTGCAAAGAGACCTGGGTGTTCTTGTACACCAGTCACTGAAGGTAAGCATGCAGTTGCAGCAGGCGATTAAGAAGGCAAATGGTATGTTGGCCTTCGTAGCAAGAGGGTTCGAGTACAAGAACAAGGATGTCTTGCTGCAGTTGTACAGGGCCTTGGTGAGACCACACCTTGAGTATTGTGTGCAGTTTTGGTCGCCTTACCTGAGGAAGGACGTTCTTGCCATGGAAGGAGTGCAGCGAAGATTCACCAGGCTGATACCTGGGATGGCAGGAATGACGTATGAGGAGAGATTGTGTCGATTGGGCTTATACTCACTGGAGTTTAGAAGATTGGAGAGGGGATCTCATCGAAACCTATAAAATTCTGTCAGGCCTGGACAGACGAGATGCAGGAAGGATGTTTCTGATGGCCGGGGAGTCCAGAACCAGGGGTCATAGTCTAAGGATAAGGGGTAAGCCATTTAGGACTGAAATGAGGAGGAATTTCTTCACCCAGAGAGTGGTGAACCTGTGGAATTCTCTGCCACAGAGGGCGGTGGAGGCCAGTTCATTAAATATATTCAAGAAAGAGTTGGATATATTTCTTGAGGCTAAAGGGATCAAGGGATATGGGGAGAAGGCAGGGACCGGTACTGAATTTGGATGATCAGCCATGATCTCATTGAATGGCGGAGCAGGCTCAAAGGGCCGAATGGCCTACTCCTGCTCCTATCTTCTATGTATCTATGTATCTATGCCCTCCAATCAGGTTTCCACCCTGTCACGCCACTGAAACGGCTTCCAAAGTCACAAATTACATCCTATGTGACTGTGACCATGGTGAACTGTCCCTCCTCATCCTTCTCAACCGTGCCTCGTTCCACTCTTATCTATCCAGTCATAGTCAGAGAATTACCTGCAATGGCTTCTCTTGTCCTCTCCCCATTACCTCTGGAGCCCCCCACCAAGGATCTATCCGAAGTCCCCAATATTTCTCATCTACATGCTGCCCCTCAGTAACATCATCCAAAGACACGTCAGGTTCCACATCTACACATTCAACACTGAGCTCTACCTCACCAGCACTTGGACCCCTCCACTGCCTCTGTGTTGTCAGACTGCTTGTCCGACATCCAGTATTGGATGAGCCAATATTTCCTCCAATTAAATATTGGGAAAACTGAAGCCATAGTCTTTGTCCCCGCCACAAACTCCATTCCCTAGCCACCGACTCCATCCCACTCCCTGGCCACTGTCTGAGGCTGAACCACACTGTTCGCAACCTTGGCACCCTATTTGAACCAGAGCTGAGCTTCTGACCACATATCCTCTACATCACATCACAAAGACCGCCTACTTCCATCTTTTAAAAAATGTATTTGTTCATGGGATGTGGGCGTCACTCGCAAGGCTAGCATCTCGAGCATTGCCCGTCTCCACCCTGCCTCAGCCCATCTGCTGCTGAAACCCTCCTCCGTGCCTCTCTTGCCTCTCGACTTGACTATTCCAACGCTCCCCTGGCCGGCCTCCCATCTTCCACCCTCAAAGCTTGAGCTCATCCAAAACTCGGCTGCCCGTATCCTAACTCGCACCAAGTTCCGTTCACTCATCACCCCTGGCCTCGCTGACCTACATTGGCTCTTGGTCCGGCAACGCGATTGAAAAATTCTCCTCCTGGTGTTCAAATCCCTCTGTGGCCTCACCCCTCCCCATCTCAGTAACCTCCTCCAGCCCTACAAACCTCCGAGATCTCGGTGCTCCTCCAATTCTGGCCTCTTGTGCATCCCCCCACTTCCTTCTCCCCATCATTGGCAGCCTTCCCTTCAGCTGCCTGGGCCCTAAACTCGAATTCCCTCCCGAAACCTCCCCGCCGTGCTCTCCTCCTTGAAGACGCTGCTTAAATCCTCCCTCTTTGACCAAGCTTTTGGTCATGTCCTAATTAATCTGTTCTGACAAAAGGTCATCGACCTGAAACATTAACTCTGTTTCTCTCTCCACAGATGCTGCCTGACCTGCTGAGTATCTCCAGCATTCTCTGTTTGGTTTGGTGCCAAATTTAGTCTGAATACAGTCCCGTGAAGCGGGATGTTTTACTACGTTAAAGGCACTGTATAAATGCAAGGTGTTGCAGTAATGATTTGGACTGAAATCTTCTCCACAGTTCTTTTTTGTAATCTTTACTGGGCATGGGCAGTGCTACTGACAGCACAATGTAGAGATATTGCACAAGAATATAGGAACATGGAAACAGGAGGCCATTCAGCTCCTCGGGCCTGTTCCCCCATTCAATTAGATCAGGACTCATCTGCAGCTTAACTCTATTTACCTGCCTTGGTTCCGTAACCTTTAATATACTTTCCTAACAAAAATCTATCAATCTGTTTTGAAATTTTCAATTAACACCCCGCCCCCCCACCGCCCCCCTGTCCCGCAGCCTGAAGAGCATTTTGGGGGAGAGAGTTCCAGATTTCCCCATCTCTGTGTGAAGAGGTGCTTCCTGACATCACCCCTAAACGGCCTAACTCTCATTTTAAGGTTACTCGCCCTTGTTCAGGACTCTCCCACCAGAGGAAGTAGTTTCTCTCTATCTACCCGATCAACTCCTTTGATCATCTTAAACACCTCAATCAGAGCAACCATTAATCTTCTATATTCACGGGAATACAAGTCTCGTCTATGCAACCTGTACTATCCCTCATCAGGTCCTGGGGAATCTGTCTATCTTCAATCTCATTAGTTTCTCATTCACCATTTTTTAAACTTGTGTTGAATCTAGTTCGTTTCTCCCCTTGATTTATTTTTACTTTTCCTCGAATCTCTGGTACTTTATCCTCATCCTCTACTGTGAAGGCCAATACAAAGTAATTATTTAGCATGTCAGCCATTTTCTTATTTCCAATTACAATGTCAACTGCGTCTGTCTTTAAGGGGCCCACATTACTCTTAGCCACCGTCTTGCTCTTAATATACCTGAAAAATCCTGTGTTGTTGTCCTTGATATCCCTAGCACATTTTTTCTCGTATTCTCTTTTGCGGCTTCTCCTACTATCTTTTTATCCTTTTGGTGTTCTTTGTATCTCTCCCAGTCCAGGGAATCTCTACCAGTTTTGCCTTTGTATATGCAGCTTCTTTTAGGTTCATACCATCTCTCACTTCCCTTGTTGACCAAGGTTGTTCAATTACACATTTAGAGCTCTTGCCTTTAGGGGTATGTACAGGTCTTGTATTCTATCAGATAGTTCTTCGAACATGTCCCACTGTTCATCCCTAGTTTTATCCATTAATGTTCTGTCCAGCCTACTGTGGTCAATTCCTGCCTCACCTAAATTTAAAACCTTGGTTGTGACTCACCCTTCTCCCTCTCAAACCCAGTATCAAATTCTATCATAGTATGCTCACTGTTAGCTAGGTGTTCCCTTACCGTTAGATTATTGACTAGTTCAGGCTCACTGCTCATTATCAAATCTAAGATGGACGGTTCTCTTGTTCGTTCCAAGAACATATTATTCCAGAAAACTGTCCCTAATACACTCAAGAAATTCGCTGCCTTTGGGACTTGAGCTGTTCTGCGTCTCCCAGTCTATGTCAAAAGTAAAGTCTCCCATTATACCTACTGTGTTTTTGCAACCACCTTCTCTGATCTCCAAGTTTATGTATCCTGCTACTTTATCACTGCTATCTGGAGGACTGTAGCCAACTCCCACCAAAGTCTTGCATTCTTTTCTATTCCTCAATTCTACCCATAGGATTTCTCCTGCCTGCTCATCCTTATTGATATCCCCTCTTTCTAATGCTGTAATAGTGTCCCTTGTCAATATTGCTACACCTCCTCCTTTTCCAATGTCCCTGTCCTTTCTAAAGACCTCAATCTCCCAGTCACGCCCAGCTTGTAACCAGGTCTCCGTGTTGGCCACTACGTCACACAATTCAACGCTTCTAATCCACTTGTTTTATTCCTTATGCTACATGCATTAGTGTATCGAACTATGAACTGGGCAACAGACCCTGTCCTGCCCTGATGCTGCTTTTAACATGTTTTAACTGATCACACTCCTTGTTTTTCATCACTCCTGTTGTATTCTGATCAGAACAAAATATAGGAAATAATAAACTAACTGAACATGAATTATTTATATTGCCTTTAACACTACTGATGACCTGGACGTCGCTCTCATCCTTTACTTACCTTTAGGGCTGTTTTTATTTTTTATTTCTGCTTAAGCCCTCCCCTCCGCCCCCTTAAGGCATGGGCACGTCATAACTATCCCATCCTAAGAGGCAGCAGCAGAGGGTAGGGGAGGGGATCCACTTCGACAAGCCAAGTCCAGCAGAATGAGTTAGTTGATGGCGGGAGTGAGCAAAAGAAAATCCTTGACAAGATATAGAGACAATGACAATAAAATAACACATCGAGCGCCCCTCCCCTCCTCAATGTGCTGACTGTCGCTGGACACAGTTCCGCAGGCAGCAGTCCACCCTCTGGTATCTCACTCATGTGTGACCTTAGTCAGCAAGTTTCAGCATGCTATTCCAGCACAATGGTCATCATCGATGAGAGCAATCCTGTCCCCTCTCATAGGTACACTTTTTCAGCAGTGATCAGGAATGAGCGCCCTGGCTGAATTTGGGCTTTGTTGGTTTAATCATTATTTCCCATTTCTGGGTCGCACACATAGCTTGGGCATGCAGGACAGGCTGGTTCCTTGCTGCCCACCCTTGGCCAGTCCTCCGCCAGTGTCACCCACCCTCCGCCAGTGCTCCCTTGCCGACGGCCCTCCGCCAGTGCTCCCTTGCTGCCCGCCCTCCGCCAGTGCTCCCTTGCCGACGGCCTTCCGCCAGTGCTCCCTTGCCGCCCGCCCTTCGCCAGTGCTCCCTTGCCGACCGCCCTCCGCCAGTGCTCCCTTGCCGACCGCCCTCCGCCAGTGCTCCCTTGCCGACGGCCCTCCGCCAGTGCTCCCTTGCCGACGGCCCTCCGCCAGTGCTCCCTTGCCGACGGCCCTCCGCCAGTGCTCCCTTGCCGACCGCCCTCCGCCAGTGCTCCCTTGCCGACGGCCCTCCGCCAGTGCTCCCTTGCCGACGGCCCTCCGCCAGTGCTCCCTTGCCGACGGCCCTCCGCCAGTGCTCCCTTGCCGACGGCCCTCCGCCAGTGCTCCCTTGCCGACGGCCCTCCGCCAGTGCTCCCTTGCCGACGGCCCTCCGCCAGTGCTCCCTTGCCGACGGCCCTCCGCCAGTGCTCCCTTGCCGACGGCCCTCCGCCAGTGCTCCCTTGCCGACGGCCCTCCGCCAGTGCTCCCTTGCCGACGGCCCTCCGCCAGTGCAATACAAATCACCCAACATAGAGCAGCTTATAATTTTCCATTTCTATTTATGCAATGCAACAACTGAATTATTACAGATACTGATGTACCTGCTATGTATTTCCAACAGTTTGTGTCTTCATTTCAGTTTTGTAGCACAGCCAATTTTTCTTTCAATGACTGCACTACCCGAGAGTCTGATGGAAATAGATTGAATAGTAGCCTTCATAATGGAATTGAAGGGGAAAAAAATTGCAGGGATACGTGTCTCTGATTCTATGACTGTGCATGCTCATTATTATCCAGCCCATATTCTTCATTAGATCCCAAACCTACAACATGATGATGTTATTTACCAAAGTATTGACAGCCGTCCACGGAGCCTGGGAGACTTGGAGCTCGTCGAGCACTGCGGAGAAGACTGCGCGATCCTCGGCTCGGTCAATCTGCATTGGGTTGGTACCCAGAATGTTCACACCGTACTTGTACAATGGAACAGCCAGGTTGTTTGGAATCTGCCCACCGACAGAAATAATGGACCCTTTGCAACGCTGAGGAAAGAAAGTCATGGTCTGATTACTCAAAGCATCTCAGTGAGAACCCAGTCACCCACTGATCAATACATCAGTGAGAACCCAGTCAGGTCTGTCACTGTATAACACTGGGGTACAGTACTGGGGTACAGGTCTGTCACTGTATAACACTGGGGTACAGTATGGCTGGGTACAGGTCTGTCACTGTATAACACTGGGGTACAGTACTGGTGGGTACAGGTCTCACTGTATAACACTGGGGTACAGTACTGGTGGGTACAGGTCTCACTGTATAACACTGGGGTACAGTACTGGTGGGTACAGGTCTCACTGTATAACACTGGGGTACAGTACTGGTGGGTACATGTCTGTCACTGTATAACACTGGGGTACAGTACTGGTGGGTACAGGTCTCACTGTATAACACTAGGGTACAGTACTGCTGGGTACAGGTCTGTCACTGTATAACACTGGGGTACAGTACTGGTGGGTACATGTCTGTCACTGTATAACACGGGTACACTACTGGTGGGTACAGGTCTGTCATGGTATAACACTGGGGTACAGTACTGGTGGGTACAGGTCTGTCACTGTATAACACTGGGGTACAGTACTGGTGGGTACAGGTCTGTCATGGTATAACACTGGGGTACAGTACTGGTGGGTACAAGTCTGTCACTGTATAACACTGGGGTACAGTACTGGTGGGTACAGGTCTGTCACTGTATAACACTGGGGTACAGTATTGGTGGGTACAGGTCTGTCATGGTATAACACTGGGGTACAGGTCTGTCACTGTATAACACTGGGGTACAGTACTGGTGGGTACAGGTCTGTCACTGTATAACACTGGGGTACAGTACTGGTGGGTACAGGTCTGTCACTGTATAACACTGGGGTACAGTACTGGTGGGTACAGGTCTGTCACTGTATAACACTGGGGTACAGTACTGGTGGGTACAGGTCTGTCACTGTATAACACTGGGGTACAGTACTGGTGGGTACAGGTCTGTCACTGTATAACACTGGGGTACAGTACTGGGGGTACAGGTCTGTCATGGTATAACACTGGGGTACAGTACTGGTGGGTACAGTACTGGTGTCTTACTGCCTCAGTTACGTTGCAGCTGATTAACAATTAAGAAAAAGTCAAAACAAAAATTGTGAATTAAATTCAAGTGAGGCTGCCCCAACCTCATTTCACACAAGACACTGGAGAAGACTTTACTCCCACTAGTCTGGGCTGAATTTTTCAGTTAATTGTCTTGAATTCCTGCTGTGCAATATCAGTAACTGAAATGTTTGTGTGTTCCTATGACATTTGCTACTGTAACTGAGGTTAGTTAACCCATTCAAAATGGCAGGCCCCTGAATATTACAGCACAGGTGGAGCCGTTCAGCCCATCACCTCCGTGCTGGTCTCTCCTGTCCTTTTAAATTTAGTTTTCACAAATTTACATTACAATCAGCATTAGGTTAACAGCAATTATTGATGTAAAAAATAAATCAACACCTTAGTTTAATTTAACAGACAAAGCAATTTGATAGGAACACAATATCAACCAGCCTGATTTCAAGGCAGAGCGCTAATTATTTCTCATTACTTCAGGAATAAATTAACTTGTAAGAATTTATGATTGTCTAAATGGACTGCTCGACAACAACATGGGGACAGGCCAAGGGAACGGGCCGGGCAGCAACACAAGGCCAAGGGGACGGGACGGGCCGGGCAGCAACACAAGGCCAAGGGGACGGGACGGGACAGGCAGCCACACAAGGCCAAGGGGACGGGCCGGGCAGCCACACAAGGCCAAGGGGACGGGACGGGCCAGGCAGCCACACAAGGCCAAGGGGACGGGACGGGACAGATATTGCACTGATGTGGAAGACAAGGGAGAACCAGAGTTGCTGTCTCACCTCCTGCTCATAGATGTCCAGGATCCTTTCTAATGAGAGCTCCTCAAAGTAGAGCCTGTCGCACTCGTCGAAATCCGTGCTCACGGTCTCTGGGTTATGGTTTACAACCACCGTCTTTCTCCCAAGCTGCCGCAAGGTTCGGATGCTGGAGACAGCGCACCAATCAAACTCCACACTGCTACCTGCAGACACAAGATCCTGATCTGAAATACCAGTCGCTGCAGTTCTCTGCACATAGTGTACCACCATGGGAAGCACACAGCATGGAGGTTCCCTACCTGGTGGAACACACCTGGTACAGGTGTCAACTTCGCCATTAAATGCAGCAACAAAAACAGAAAGCAACTTAAACAGTTTGTATTTCTACAGCACGTATCACATCTCAAAGCACTTGCCATGCAATTAATTACTTTGAAGTGCAGCCACTGATATATAGGCAAAGATTTCAGCCAGTTTATGCACAATATCCCACAAAAAGCAGTGAGATAAAGGACTAATTAATCTGTTTTTGGTGATGTTGGTCAAGGACACGGAGAAAACATGCTGCTCTTCAAATACAACTCACCTCAACAGGCAGATGGGATCTCAATTTAATATCTCACCTTACTTCCAAACATGCAACATTCCCTCAGTACTGTGGCACTTGAGCTATTGTGCAAGTTAAGACAGTATAAACTTAAGCTGGCTAGCAAGAAATTATCCACTATAAGCCCACTGACACCCATAGCTACCTTGACTACACTTCCTCCCACCCCACTTCCTGTATGGATTCTATTTCATTTTCCCAGTTTCTCCGTCTCTGCCACATCTGTTCGGACGATGCCACCTTTCATGCTAGTGCTTCCGATGTCTTTCCCTCCACCGTGGTTGACAGGGCCCTTGACCGTGTCCGTCCCATTTCCTGCACTTCTCACCCCTTCCCCTCCCTCCCAGGACCACGATAATGATCCCCTTGTTGTCACCTTCTACCCCACCAGCCTCCAGAGTTAATGGATCATCCTCGGCCATTGCCGCCACCTCCAGCGTGATCCCACCATCAAACACATCTTCCCCTCACCTCCCCTTTCAGCATTCTGACGGTACCGCTCCTTCCGCGACACACTGGTCCACTCCTCAATCAGCCCTCCCCTTCCCATGGCACCTTTCTCTGCTAGCACAGGAGATGCAACAGCTGCCCTTTTACCTCCTCCCTCCCCCACCATCCAGAGCCCCAAACACTCCTTCCAGGTGAAACAGCAATTTACTTGTACTTCTTTCAATATAGTATACTGTATTCGCTGCTCACAATTACAATCAGATCTAGATGTGATGGAGGGAACAGGCCCCGGGTCGGGCTGGTCATTTAATGTCGATGAGTGAACTATTATGCATGCAGGTAGGGTGACACCAAGCATGCTTCTACCATGCAGGGCTCAGAGCTTAAAGACTTAAGTGGGAAAGGAACCTGCATGTTTCAGTACATGAATCTATTGAGGTTCACCATCAGTGCCACGAGGTTACAGCAAAAGCAACACTAAAGATTTGAGAGAAGTCATTCCAATACCACAACAACTTGCATTTTTAAGGGGCTTCACAGAGGCATAATTAGACACAAATGATGCCGGACCAGCAGAGGAGAAAGTAGGAGGGGTGATCAAAAGCTTTCTCAAAGGGGTGGATTTTAAGAAGGGTCTTTAAAGACGAGACAGAGGTGAAGAGGCAGAGGGGTTTTGGGAGGGAATTCCAGAGTGTGAAGCTTAAAGATCTAACGGCACGGTCTCCAACAGTGGGATGAATGGAGAGGGCAATGCACAAAAGGCCAGAGTTGAAGAATCGAGAATTGTGTGGTGGGGGAGTGGTTGTAGGGTCGAAGGAGGTTGTTGAGTTCGGGAGGGAAGAGACCAGAGAATAATGAAACACAAGGATGAGAATTTTAAATTGGGGGATTGGGAGCCAATGTAGGTCAGCAAGCACAGTGAACTGGACTTGGTGCGAGTTAGGATACAGGCAGCAGAGTTCTGGATGAGCCGAAGTTTATGGAGGGTGGAAAATGTGAGGCCAGCCAGGAGTGCGTTGGAACCGTCGAGTCTAGAGATGGCAGAGGCACGGGCAGCAGAAGATGGAACGGAGGCAGGGGCAGATTAGAAGCGATGTGACGGAGGTGGAAGTAGGCAATCTTTGTGATGGAGAGGATACGGAATCAGAATCTCAGCTCAGGGTCAAATAGAATGCCAAGGTTGCAAACAGTTTGGTTCAACCAGAGGTAGCGGCCCGAGAGGGGGATGGAATAGTTGGTGAGCGTATGAAGATTGTGGCAGGCACGGAAGGGGATGGCTTCAGTCTTCCAAAAGTTTAAAACGAGAGGAAATTGCAGATCATCCAAAACTGGACATTGGACAAGCAGTTTGATAGCACAGAGGCAGTGGCGGTGTCAAGAGAGCTAGTGCTGAGGTAGAGCTGGGTGTCATGAGCACACGCGTGGAAGCTGATTCCATGTCTTCGGATGTTGTCGCTGAGGGACAGCATGTAGATGAGGAAGAGGGAGGGGGCCTAGGATAGATGCTTGGGGGTTTCCAGAGGTAACGATGGGCAGAGAAATCATTGCAGGTGATTCTCTGGTTACGACTGGATAGACAAGAATGGAAGCAAGCGATGGCAGTCACACCCAGCTGGTCAATAGAGAGGTGTTGGAGGCGGACAGGCTCGACCATGTCAAAGGCTGCATTGAGGTCGAGGGAGAGGGATAGTACATCACGGTCACAGTCATATCGGATGTCATTTGTGGCTTTGATAAGGGCTGTTTCAGTACTGTGGCAGGGGCAGAAACCTGACTGGAGAGGTTCAAACATTTGGGTGGCAACACATCTCGTTTTTTTTTTTAATTTACCTATATGGTATGGTCCACATCCCAGCACCATTATTCCATGATCATTGAAATCCAAATCATGCTCCTGAAACAGAAACAGAGCTCATCTATTTTTGGTCAAAAGAACAATGGAAACCAGTAAATAAAAGACTTTCCCTAGCAAGACTCACCAGTCCGTGGTATGTGGAGTACAGGTAATTGGTGATAGCTGGGTATTCTGCAGCAAGCGTGTCAATCTAGCAAAGGAAAGCAGAAGATGGGAGTGAATGAGGCAGATTGGCCCATTTCAGCTTATCTAGGTTTAGTCCAAGGTTTTTGCCTCCATTACTCATCCAGGAGAACATTCCAAGTGCCGATCACTATGTGAAGCTCTTCCTGATATTTTCCCTAAACTTTCCTATCACCAGTTTTAACCTATGCCCTTTTGTTTTTCGTATCTTGGCATGCCGTGAAGTAATGCCATTTACTATCTTATATACCTTCATCATCACTTCCTTTCAAAGCCTTTCTCCAACCGTTCCTCATGACTCAATCCTCGGAGTCTTGTAGCTTAGAGGTTTCCCTTGGCCTGGAGATTCCTCCATGGGTGCAATTGGGATATTGCGCCCAAAATGTGCCCGACACTGTACCTGTCTGGCCGAGGTTGAATTGCATTCAAGTTTCTGTGCAAACTAATTAACCTAAGCCCGGATGTAAAATTTTCTGCGAATCAGCGTAATCGAATTGTGCCTGGTGGGGCCTCAAGGTGCCAGGGTGGGGTAGCATAAAAAAGGTGAGGGGAACAAAAATCCCCTTCAAAGCGAGACTGGAAACTGCAAGGTAAGCAGCACATAGCTCTGTCCTGCCAACTTTTACAGCAATTAATTTAAATCGCTCAGTACAGAGACTGAAGTCATTTTAACTTTTCTCTCCCTGCAGAGGGAGAGCTAGAAAATGAGTCATCCATTACATTTAAAAAAAAAAAGATCTCCAATTCCTGCAGCAACAGCAGGGCAGGCCCGAGGAGTTACTGTAAATCACTGCTGATTTGCACTGGTTTCAGATGGCCTCGGGTGCCTGTGCACCTGAGAATCTGGGAGCAATGGAATGACACTTCCACTCCACCCCGAACAAGCACAATTCGAGCAAACTCGTCTTTCGCGGCTGGGAGCGTGGCCAGGTTTGTGGGTGGGGACGTGTTCAGGCAAAGGGCTCATTGAACACACTTAAAAGATCAGGGATATCTGATGTTACAGGCGTAACCTATTGACGGCCAAATTTCCACGTTCTTTTACGCGGTTTGTCTTGTTTGCACCCAGATTGCGCTGTTATCCGGGCACACGTCAGGGGGAAAATCCGGGCCTTTATGTTTGGTGATCAAAAGTGAAGACAAAGAGTGGTCGACACGGAGTCAGAGAGAGATATTAGGACAGATGACCAAAAGCTTGGTCAAAGAGTTAGGATTTAAGGAGTGTCTTAAAAGGAGGAAGGAGAGGGGAGAGGTTTAGGAGGGAATTCCAAAGCTTAGGGCCAAGGCAGCTGAAGGCACGGCCACCAATGGTGGAGTGAATAAAATCAGGGATGGGCAGGCGGCAGAATTGAAGGCGTGCAGGGATCTCGGAGGGTTGTAGGGCTGGAGGAGGTTACAGAGATAGGTAGGGACAAGGCCATGGAGGGATTTGAACACAAGGATGAGAATTTTAAAATCGAGGTTTGGTGGACCAGGAGGGTGGTAAGAGGGTACAGTGTAGAGACTTCAGGCGATGGTTAGAGTGTTCAGTACAGAGACTTCCAGAGTGTTCAGTATAGAGACTTCAGGCGATGGTTAGAGTGTTCAGTACAGAGACTTCAGGAGATGGTTAGAGAGTGTACAGTATAGAGACTTCAGGAGATGGTTAGAGTGTACAGTATAGAGACCTCAGGACTGTGGTTAGAGTGTTCAGGGCAGAGACTTCAGGAGGATGGTTAGAGTGTACAGTAGAGACTTCAGGAGTGTGGTTAGAGTGTACAGTATAGAGACTTCAGGAGTGTGGTTAGAGTGTACAGTATAGAGACTTCAGGAGTGTGGTTAGAGTGTACAATATAGAGACTTCAGGAGATGGTTAGAGTGTACAGTACAAAGACTTCAGCAGGCTGGTTAGAGTGTACAATATAGAGACTTCAGGAGGGAGGTTAGAGTGTACAGTATAGAGACTTCAGGAGTGTGGTTAGAGTGTACAATATAGAGACTTCAGGAGATGGTTAGAGTGTACAGTACAAAGACTTCAGCAGGCTGGTTAGAGTGTACAATATAGAGACTTCAGGAGGGAGGTTAGAGTGTACAGTATAGAGACTTCAGGAGATGGTTAGAGTGTACAGTATAGAGACTTCAGGAGATGGTTAGAGTGTACAGTATAGAGACTTCAGGAGTGTGGTTAGAGTGTACAGTATAGAGACTTCAGGAGATGGTTAGAGTGTACAGTATAGAGACTTCAGGAGATGGTTAGAGTGTACAGTACAAAGACTTCAGCAGGCTGGTTAGAGTGTACAATATAGAGACTTCAGGAGGGAGGTTAGAGTGTACAATATAGAGACTTCAGGAGGGAGGTTAGAGTGTACAGTATAGAGACTTCAGGAGATGGTTAGAGTGTACAGTATAGAGACTTCAGGAGATGGTTAGAGTGTACAGTATAGAGACTTCAGGAGTGTGGTTAGAGTGTACAGTATAGAGACTTCAGGAGATGGTTAGAGTGTACAGTAGAGAGACTTCAGGAGTGTGGTTAGAGTGTACAGTACAGAGACTTCAGGAGATGGTTAGAGTGTACAGTATAGAGACTTCAGGAGTGTGGTTAGAGTGTACAGTATAGAGACTTCAGGAGTGTGGTTAGAGTGTACAGTATAGAGACTTCAGGAGTGTGGTTAGAGTGTACAGTATAGAGACTTCAGGAGTGTGGTTAGAGTGTACAGTATAGAGACTTCAGGAGTGTGGTTAGAGTGTACAGTATAGAGACTTCAGGAGTGTGGTTAGAGTGTACAGTATAGAGACTTCAGGAGGGAGGTTAGAGTGTACAATATAGAGACTTCAGGAGGGAGGTTAGAGTGTACAGTATAGAGACTTCAGGAGGGAGGTTAGAGTGTACAATATAGAGACTTCAGGAGGGAGGTTAGAGTGTACAGTATAGAGACTTCAGGAGGGAGGTTAGAGTGTACAATATAGAGACTTCAGCAGGCTGGTTACAGTGTACAGGGCAGAGACTCTAGTTAAGAGCAAGGACTTGAGGTATTGGGAATATTTCCTCTAGAGCAGAGAGAGCGGATTTAATAGAGAGATTTAACATTTCTAAGAGTTTTGATGGGAAACAATAAGTAAAGTCAATTTGCTGTGGTTGGGGAGCCAATAACAAGGGATCAATTTAAAATTGTTACTGAGAATGAGGATCGAAAGGTTAGAAGAAATGTCTTGATGCACAAGCTGTTGAAGCTTGGGATGTTTTGGCACAGGGAGTGGTTGATGCAGAGACCATTGATTCTTTTACGGGAAAATTAGATAAATAATTGAAGCAGACAGATACAGAGCTATGGGGTGATTAGTAGTTGGATTGCTCTAGCAGAGAGCTGGCCCAGGCATGATGGACTGAATGGCCTTCTTCTGTGCTGCACACGTTTGTAATTGAGATCAGGTATGGTAGCATAGTGATTATGTCACTGGACTAGTAATCCAGATGCCTGGACTAATGATCCGGAGATGCGAGTTCAAATCCCACCAGGGCAGCTGTGGAATTTAAATTCAGTTAATAAATAAATCTGGAATAAAAAGCTGGTATCAGTAATGGTGACCATGAAACTTCCAGATTGTTGGAAAAATCCATCTGGTTCACTAATGTCATTTAGGGAAGGAAATCTGTTCTTACCCGGCCTGGCCTATATGTGACTCCAGACCCACAGCAATATGGTTGACTCTTAACTGCCCTCTGAAATGGCCTAGCAAGACACTCAGTTGTATAAGGCAGCTCACCACCTCCTTCTCAAGGGCAATTAGGGATGGGCAATAAATGCCGGCCTTGCCAGCGACGCCCACATCCCGTGAACGAATAAAATAAAAAGCTAATACAAGTGTATACCAGAGATTGAAACCTTATAGCTTGTTATGACTTAGTACTGTGAGAATGATGGTCTCCAATGAAGGACAGGTGCACATGCACTCACACAGTCCTGCACATCAAGTGACTGACCTGTTTAATCTGTGGTTTAATGTTCCTGCTTATCCTCAGCTTTCTTGCATCGAGTTCAGTTAGGCCGATGCAGTCCCCTATCTGGCGGTCTGAAAATCCGTCTTGCTTCGCTTTTAACAGCAGCTCGTCAGTGATGGTTTCACTGATGGGAGAGAGAGCACAGCAGGTAAAGCAACAATGCAACTTGGCGGCTGTACAATTAGCTCTCCCAAACCTACATGCTTTGTTAATGTAACCTTGCACCATTGGGCTTGTGTTGGGCTGAGAGTGTAGTGGTATATCAGACAAGATTCCTGGTTCGGTGCACAAACCAGTGGTTGCTGTTTGAACATGTAACATCAGGTGAGAACAGGACGTTCCTCAGCTGTGCAGCCCTCTGCGGTTGAACAATCTGATAGTACTTACCGCATAGGCTCTCGTCTGAGGAGCAGCCACTTGAGCATCGTACCAGATAATGCCCGTCACCCAATGAACTGCCCCCCAGAATGAGTCAGCAAGAACAGTTAACATTGAAAAGGCAAAAAATAAAGAAAAATTGTTTCTTTGTGCATCAGGGAAGGAACGGGCAGGTGGTTCAAGTCACTTTAATCTGTAATTCGCCATGCAGAGTCTAGCAACATTTTTCATGGAATGTACAAGTGGTGCCATCTGATGGCACCATGATGCTACAGCACCAAACTCAGCAAGAAATACACCCCTCAGTAAAAGTGGGCACCACAATGGCTGGCGGTGCTTAGTTAGTAAGAACATAAGAAACAGGAGCAGGAGTAGGCCATTCGGCCCTTCGAGCCTGCCCTGCCATTCAATGAGATCATGGCTGATCTTTGACCTCAACTCCATTTACCGGCCCTATCGCCATATCCCTTGATGCCCTTACTCGTCAGAAATCTATCGACTTCGGTTTTGAATATACCCAATGACTGAGTAATTTTTCAGCTTTTATATATTAAACATCTCATGCAATTTTGCTTCACGTTATACCAAATGGGAAGGCTCCATTGTTAATCCTTGGTCTGTGCTGCTCTCAGCCAGGCCAGTATTATTGAGCGGGGAATAGGGAAGAGGGGCCCAGGGTTTCCTCTCCAATCAATGGCCCACTAACCCCTGCCAGAAATTGTCCATTGCTCTTCACACTGGCAGAGGCCAGGTCTGGGCCAGACACTCACTCTTTTGGATTACAGTGTGGAGGTCAGCTGCTGCCTACAGAATTATACTCCAGCAAGAGTCTGCATCTTTCTCTAGTTTCTCTCCCATCTTCCCTCATGCCCTCTGAGCTCATCTTGTCCATGAGACCCACCTCCTGCTCCCTCGACCCTATTCCCACTAAACTGCTGACCACCCAACTTCCCTTCCTGGTCCCCATGTTAGCTGACATTGTTAATGGTTCGCTCTCCTGAGGTACTGTCCCCCTCCTCTTCAAATCTGCCGTCATCACCCCTCTCCTCAAAAAAACCCTTGACCTCTCCGTCCTTGCAAACTACTGCCCCATCTCCAACCTCCTTTTCCTCTCCAAAATCCTTGAACGTGTTGTCGCCTCCCAAATCTGTGCCCATCTTTCCCGGAACTTCATGTTTGAATCGCTCCAATCTGGTTTCCGCCCCTGCCACAGTACCGAAACGGCTCTCAGCCACAAATGATATCCTTTGTGACTGTGACAAAGGTAAACTATTCCTCCTCGTCCTTCTCGACCTGTCTGCAGCCTTTGAGACAGTTGACGACACCATCCTCCTCCAACACCTCTCCTCTGTTGTCCAGCTGGGTAGGACTGCACTTGCCTGGTTCCATTCTTATCTATCTAATCGTAGCCAGAGAATCACCAGCAATGGCTTCACTTCGCGCTCCCACATCGTTACCTCTGGTGTCCCCCAAGGATCTATACTTGGCCCCCTCCTATTTCTCATCTACATGCTGCCCCTCGGCAACATCATCGGAAAACAGCGTCAGTTTCCACATGTACGCTGACGACACCCAGCTCGACCTCACCACCACTTCTCTCGAACCCTCCACCGTCTCAGATTTGTCACATTGCTTGGCCGACATCCAGTACTGGATGAGCAGAAATATCTCCAACTAAATATTGGGAAGAACGAAGCCATTGTCTTAGGTCCTGGCCACAAACTTCGTTCCCTAGCCATCGACTCCATCCTTCGCCCTGGCAACTATCTGAGGCTGAACCAGACAACCTTGGTGTTATATTTGACCCGAAATGAGCTTCTGACCGCACATCCGCGCCATCACTAAGACCGCCTACTTCCACCTCCGGAACATCGCCCGACTTCGCCTGTGCCTCAGCTCATCTACTGCTGAAACCCTCATCCAAGCCTATGTTACCTCTAGACATGACTATTCCAACGCACTCCTGGCTGCCCTTCCATCCGCCATAAACTGCAGCTCATCCAAATCTCTGCTGCCCGTGTCCTAACTCGCACCGAGTCCCGTTCACCCATCACCCCTATGCTCGCTGACCTACACTGGCTCCCAGTACGGCAACGCCTCAATTAAAAATTTTGATCCTCGTTTTTAAATCCCTCCATGGCCTCAACCCTCCCCATCACTAACTTTCTTCAGCCCTACAACCCTCCGAGATCTCTGCACTCTTCCAATTCTGGCCTTTTGCGCATCACCAAATTTAATCGCTCCGCCATTGGCGTCCGTGCTTTCAGCTGCCTAGGCCCCAAGCTCTGGAATTCCCTCCCTAAACATCTCTGCCTCTCTCTCTCTCTTTCCTCCTTGAAGACACTCCTTAAAACCTACCTCTGATCAAGCTTTTGGGTCATTTGCTTATGTGGATCAGTGTGAAATTCTATTTGAGAACGCTGCTGTGAAGCACCTTGGGAGGTTTTACAATGTTAAAGGTGCAAAATAAATACAAGTTGTTGTTGTTGTTCAGGCAAGGAGGGAGATAATGAATACATTCTGGAAGTGCGTTGTGGTGATTTGTACCTAATCCACTTCACACATGACGTGAGTAGCTGAACATTTCCAATAAAAAGGGATAAAACATAAAAACATAAGAATTAGGAGCAGGAGTAGGCCATGCGGCCCGCCATTCAATAACAACAATTTGTATTTATATAGCGCCTTTAATGTAGTAAAACGTCCCAAGGCGCTGCACAGGAGTATTAAAAGACAAAAAATTTGACACTGAGCCATACAAGGAGAAATTAGGGCAGGTGACCAAAAGCTTGGTCAGAGGTAGGTTTTAAGGAGCGTCTTAAAGGAGGAAAGAGAGGCGGAGAGATTTAGGCAGGGAATTCCAGAGCCTAGGGCCTCGGCAATAGAAGACACGGCCACCAATGGTTGAGCGATTATAATCGGGGATGTTCAAGATCATGGCTGATCTTTGACCTCAACTCCACTTTCCTGCCTGATCCCCATTTCCCCTAGAGTCCAAAAATCTATCGATCTCAGCCTTGAATATACTCAATGATTCAGCATCCACAACCCTTTGGGATAGAGAATTCCAAAGATTCACAATCCTCTGAGTGAAGAAATTCCTCCTCATCTCAGTCATAAATAGCCGACCCCTTATCCTGAGACTATGCCCCCTAGTTCTAGACACTCCAACCAGGGGAAACAACCTCTCAGCAACTACCCTGTCAATCCCCCTCAGAATCTTGTATGTTTCAATGAGATCACCTCTCATTCTTCTAAACTCCAGAGAGTACAGGCCCATTCTACACAATCTCTCCTCATAGGACAACCCTCTCCTCCCAGGAATCAATCTAGTGAACTTTTGTTGCACCGCCTCTAAGGCCAAGGATAAGGAGACCAAAACTGAGCACAGTACTCCAGGTGTGGTCTCACCAAGACCCTGTACAATTGTAGCAAGACTTCCTTACTCTTATACTCCAACCCCCTTGCAATAAAGGCCACCATGCCATTTGCCTTCCTATTGCTTGCTGTACCTGCATGCTAACTCTCTGTGTTTCCTGTACGAGGACACCTAAATCTCTCAACGCCAACATTTAATGGTTTCTCACCATTTAAAAAATATTCTGTTTTCCGATTCTTCCTACCAAAGTGAATAACCTCACATTTCCCCACATTGTACTCCATCTGCCACCTTATTGCCCAAATTACGTTTGAAATGTCAGGTCTATTATTAGGGGAAGTGATGTTATGTTTGGATATCCAGGATTTACCTACTCTCCCCATGTGAAACTGCACAATGAAAATTAGACAGGCTCCAGGCTTATGGTCTCTATAGCCACTCATTAAATTACCCAAGCAACTCCTTTAATCATCTTAAACACCTCAATTAGATCACCCCTTTATCTTCTATATTCAAGGGCCTACAAGCCAAGTCTTGTTTGCGATGGTCATCATATGACGCTTGTGGTGTGAGTGTTACCCGCCACCTGTCAGCCCAAGTTTGGATTTTGTCCAGGGGAAGCTGTAGGCTGGCATGGCTGCTTCATCAGAGGAGTTATGAATAGAGCTGCATACTGTGGAATAGTCAACGAACAGCTCCACTCCCAATCTTCAAACTCACCAAATACATTCACACATGAACTGCCACTTGAGTGAGGAGAAGAATGCCTGATCCCCACTGACTAGAGCTTTTGATGTCAAGGGCAGTCACTATCACTTCACCTCTGAAATTCAGCTCTTCTGTCCATGTTTGGATCAAGGCTGTAATAAGGTCTGGAGCCACGTGATCCTGGTGGAACCCAAACTGAGCATCGGTGAGCAGGTTATTATTGAGTAAGTTGTTGATTGCACTGTCGATGACCCCTTCCATCACTTTGCTGATGATTGAAAGTAGACTGATGGGTGGTAATTGGTCAGATTGGATTTGTCCTACTTTTTAATCGACATAACATACCTGGGCAATTTACCACTTTTCTCTGTATGCTCTCTTGCACTCATTGAGCCAGAGTTGGTCATCTAGCTTGATGGTGATGGAGGAATACGCAGGACCAGGAGGTTAGAGATTGTGCTGGAATATAATTCTGCTGCTGCTGATGGACCACAGCGCCTCATGGATGCCCAGTTCTGAGCTGCTAGATCTGTTCTGAATCTATCCCATTTAGCACAGTGGTAGTGCCACACAACACAATGGAGGGTGTCCTCAGTGTGAAGACGGGATTTCGTCTCCACAAGGACTGTGCAGTGGTCACTGCTACCAATGCGGTCATGGACAGATGCATCTGCGACAGGTAGATTGGTGAGGACGAGGTCAAGTAAGTTATTCCCTCATGTTGGTTCTCTCAGCACCTGTCGCAGGACCAGACTGGCAGCTATGTCCTTCAGGACTCGGCCAGTAGTTCTGCTGCCAGTTCACTCTTGGTGATGGACATTGAAATCCCCCACCCAGAGTACATTCTGTGCCCTTGCTCCCCTCAGTGCTTCCTCCAAGTGGTATTCAACATGGAGGAGTACTGATTCATCAGCTGAGGGGGGGCAGTAGGTGATAATTAGCAGGAAGTTTCCTTGCCTATGTTTGACTGAAGCTGTGAGACTTCATAGCTTCTGGGGTCAATGTTCCCGTTAAGCTGTGTGGCCATCTGGAGTTCCCACACAGGCCAATCACCGGCTTTTTAATTGAATGGGCTGCACAGTCTGTTAAAGAGACAGCGCACCCGAAAAAAAGGTTAGGGGGAAGATTGGTCAGGGGTCAATGTTGAGGACTCCCAGCCAACTGTACCACTGTGCCCCCATCTCTGGTGGTGGGGGGAGAAAAGGAAGAGAGAGCGAGAGCGAGAGGAAAAAGAAAAAGAGAAAAAAAGAATAAAGACTTGCATTTCTACAGCATTTTTCATAACCTCAGGTGATCCCAAAAATGCTTTACAGCCAATGAAGTACTTTTGAAGTGTAGTCACTGCTGTAATGTAGAAACACCCAGGGATGGTGATGGAGGAGTCTGGTACATTGGCTAAGAGTCACTGATGCTCACAGAATCATATCTATAAGGTTGTTGCTCACCCCCAACAGCCCCTCCCCTTCGCCCAGCACCTTCCCGTGCAAGCGCAGGAGATGCAACACCTGTCCTTTCACCTCCCCCCTTCCCACTGTCCAGGGCCCCAAACACCCCTTCCAGGTGAAACAGCGATTTACTTGTACTTCTTGCAATTTAGTATACTGTATTCGCTGCTCACGATGTGGTCGCCTCTACATTGGGGAGACCAAACGCAGACTGGGTGATTACTTTGCGGAACACCTCCTTTCAGTCCGTAAGGGTGACCCCGAGCTTCCGGTCACCTGTCACTTTAATTCCCCGCTCCACTCCCACTCTGACGTCTCCGTCCTCGGCCTCTTACACTGTTCCAATGAAGCTCAACGTAAGCTCGAGGAACAGCGCCTCATCTTTCGATTGGGCACTTTACAGCCTTCTGGACTCAGTGAATTCAACAATTTCAGACTATAGCCCCCCCATTTTTTTCAGGTGGCAGCTGTTGATTATTCAGCCATCCCTATTTGCAACATTTTCTCTCTCCTGCCTTCAATCCTAGCACAGACCATCCCTTTAGTTCCATCCTCCCCACGCCCCCCCCCCCATTCCCTTCCCTGGCTCTGCACCTGCTTAAAACCTGTTACATCTCCAACTTTTACCAGTTCTGACAAAGGATCACAGAAACTTTAACTCTGTTTCTCTCTCCACGGATGCTGCCTGACCTGCTGAGTGTTTCCAGCATTTTCTGTTGTTATTTCAGATTTCCAGCATCTGCAGTATTTTGCTATTGTATTAGTCTGTGGGATTGCTCTCCCAACAAAGTTGGTGTGGGGCTGGCGTCACATACAGGGTAAGGACAGAAGGTTCCCTTCCCTAAAAGACATTAGTGAAACCCCTGTCCGCCACCCCGTGGGACTGAGAAAGCAAGTTAGTCTCCCAAAAAGAAATTCCTTTAAACTTTCCTCCTACACCATAATCATCTTCATCTGTTGCCCCCTCCCCACCATTGCTGTGGCGGATCTGCAGAAAGGAAGGGCATAAACGGAGAATGAGTTAGCACCACCCTTTGAGATGAAGGAGATGACAAGAAAGCTTCTGGCTGACTGGTGGTTTACAGGGATCTGTGGGTCCTCCACCTACTCCTTCAGTAAAAGACATTCTTCAAAAAGTGCCAGAAATCTCACGAGCCTTCGATTACAGCTGCCCAACTCAGTGAATTCGGTCTTGCACAAGATTCACGAGTTACTTGCTTTCTGCTGCCATTTCTTTTTTTTCCCCCCACAGCAGTACCCGTAGTTTCCATCCTTTTCCAGTGCATTATACCCATGTTAAACACAAAATTAACCCTATATATATTTTTCCTATTCTGTTCTTTCCCCCCTTCAGGACACTAACTCTTGCTGGGTGTGGCTCTGTGGGAGCAAAGATACTCCACTGCAGGGGACACAACTTTTCCACAGTTAATGCAGTAACATTTGCAAACTGATTGACGGTCACGAGATCGATGGGTACGGAAAATGCAAGCAACTTGGGAGAGCCCTTATGATGCCTGGGGGGAAAAATTCAGTTAGTTTGCGCCTTAAGAGGGCGCTAATGGGGTGCAAAGCAACTAGCACCCGGACGCAGCGATGTTTGCGCCGCTCACGAAATTAACTAGACATTTTGCGGCGGCGCTAAACACTACCGCCACGATCTCCTGCGTCGTCAGATAGTGACGTCAGTCAAGTGTGCAACGCCCTGGTAGTGCCCCAGACCGGATATTGAGTAGCGCCCCCTGCCATACCGCCTGCCGCTAGCAACGACAGATTGAGGGGAGCGTTTTGCAGTCAGGAAGGGACTGGGGGAGCGCTATTTAAAGGCGACCACTTCCTGCCTTTTTTTGTTGGTGACCACGCATTGAGAGAAAGAGAGAGAGAGAGACAGACTTCTGGAGAGGTTCAACACTGTGTGAAGGAGTTTTGGGTACTGAGCAGCACTTTGCAGGTTCATTTTGATTTGCCCTTCCTTGTATCGATTTAGAAGAGACTATGGGGGCTGCACTCTGAGCTCTTTCCCTGGGTCTCTCCATTGTTCTTTCCAGCAGATTTGATGTACAGGTCTCTCCAGGCCGACATTCAAGGCTGCAATGAGCAGGATGTGGATGGAGAGCAAGATCAACCCTCCCCTTTAAGAACTGGCCGGCGCCATTGTGTCCGTGTTCCATTGCTGACTGACATGCTCTGCTCGGCCTTTGCGCCTTGAGAGAGGTGTGTAGCGCCTGATTTAGTGCTCCAATCAACTCCAGGGGCGATGAAAAGCCAAGTTTGCAGTTGGAGGCGATAATTAGCGCCAGGCGCTAAACTTTGCGCACGGCCAATAATCGCGCCCCAAACGGGGCGATACTGAATTTCCCCCCCTGGTGTTTTCTTGCAGCCTACATAATGGTTCCAAGTCACTTCTACAGGACAAGTTCAGGGTTTCGGGGCTCCAAGTATATAGTAGTAATTCAACAGTTTTCAGGTTACTTCCAGTACAATTCACCCACCATTTTTTTTTGTTCCCTCCACCACCACCCTTGGGATCATGAGCCTTTGCGCCAATTACTTACATTTTTTTTTAAAACCAAAACACCATTGCTGGCATTAATCAGTTTCCTGATGGGAATTTCCTTGTCCAATGTACTTTGAAGAGGAAGACTGCCAAAGCAACAACACACAGGTTGGGCTGCCCAATAGATGCTGAGCCCACCTGTCAGGACCCTCATACCTGCAGACAGAGCTAACCAGACCTTGAAAAGGTGGCGGCAATAGGCCCAATGCACAAATACATATTTAAGGCCGGACGAACAGCTAACACAAGATGGTTTTCTGGAAACGTTGCACACCATACTTTGTGACAGTGTTTGAAATAAGCCTCTCAGAGCAAAATCCAATAACCCACACCTACAAACAGCCTTCAACAATACTTGCAGGCATTGCCACAACTACCTAGCAACAACCTAGGTCAGCCGGGAGCTATCACAGACACTATCGCACGTTATATCACCGTATCACAGACACGATCACACGCTGTATCACGGATACTATTGCACATTATATCACCATACCACAGTTTATATCACCGTATCACGGACACTATCGCACGTTATATCACCGTATCAAAGACACTATCGCACGTTATATCACCGTATCACAGGTTATATCACCGTATCACGGACCTATCACACGTTATATCACCGTATCACAGGATGCAGTTACCTGTTTTGTTTGGTTAACTCTTTCTCCAAATTCACTATTTGCTTAAGTCTGTAGAGGAACCATTTGTCTATAGCAGTCAGGTCATAAATCTCATCCACCGAGATCCCACTGTGTAATGCCTGCAGCAGAAGGAAAATCAGGCAGCAGTAGTGAATAACCTGGCGAGTCAAAAGCCAGATATCCCACTGGCAGATACATCAAGAACAAATCACACAAAGGATCTCATAACTAAAGGAAATAAAATCACTAGCCTCCCAAAATACAACTGGATGAAGGTTATGGCTTTTGAGCTGGAACATTTGAGATTACGTCCTCTTTTATTTTAACTCACACATGATCCAACTGGCCTCAAGAGCCCTGGCCTAGAAAAGGAGCCCGGCACCTGGAGCCTAATGCAAACCGTTCCTGCGGGTGTCAGGCAAGGACAGGAGGAGTCTCAGCTTTCACTCTCCGCATCCCCCTCAAATAACCTGGCCGGACTCGATGCCTCAGCTAGCACTTGGGACCAGACTCGGTAGGCCTGTCCAAACCCATGAAACCGTACTGCAGCACCAGCCAGTGCTTTTGAAGCAAGAAAGACAAAGAGAAAAGGGAGTGTAATTGAAGAGGATATGGCAAGAGAAACAACCACTGCGTTAATCGAAAGGGCTGAATGTACAAATCAGAAATTGTGCCCGCAGCACCAAATAAGGAGTCATGGGTTTACTCCCTGACTGGTACACACTGGCCTACTTGCACTCTTGCCTAAGGAATGGTGCTTTGGAACCTTCAAGACACAACACCAATAACAGATGGCTAGGAGGAACAAATAACTTAAGAATTAGGAGCAGGAGTAGGCCATACGGCCCCTTGAGCCTGCTCCGCCATTCAATAAGATCAAGGCTGATCTTCTACCTCATCGCCACTTTCCCGCCCAATCTCTCGATTCCCCTAGAGTCCAAAAATCTGTCGATCTCTGTCTTGAATATACTCAACGATTGAGCATCCACAGCCCTCTGGGGTAGAGATTTCTAAAGATTCACCACCCTCTGAGTGAAGAAATTTCTCCTCATCTCAGTCTTAAATGGCCAACCTCTTATTCTGAGACTGTGACCCCTGGTTCTGGGCTCCCCAGCCAGAGGAAACATCCTCTCAGCAAACGAGCCATGAGACTGGCTGCATGTTCAGACTAACTTCACTTATCCTTGATGCCTGTTTTAGTCACTTTGTTGTTGTTTACCGCTAACCCAGACATAAAATGAGCATTTATTTTCCCAACAGACATATATACAGAATATAAAACTTCATAAGAACATAAGAAATAGGTGCAGGAGTAGGCCATTTGGCCCCTCGGGCCTGCTCCGCCATTCAGTAAGATCATGGCTGATCTGATCTTGGTCTCAACTCCATTTTCCTGCCTGTTCCTCATAACCCTGGACTCCCCTGTAGCTCAAATATCTGTCTATCTCCGCCTTAAATATATTCAATGACTCAGCCTCCACAGCTCTCTGAGGTAGAGAATTCCAAAGATTCATGACCCTCAGAGAAGAAATTCATCCGCATCGCCATTCAGCCTAGTTATTTGGGTTATCAGCATCAACAAACTCCTCCCCAATTACCATAATTAACATGGATTAGTCCTGGACGTGATTAATAGCAGAATCGGACCAGTGCAGTGAAGTGTGAACTCGTTGGTGTCTCAGCCGGATCGGTGAATCGGTGTTCACTCGGGGAGCAGGGGACCGGCCTCTCCCCGGTGTGAACTCGCTGGTGTCTCAGCAGGTCAACGGACCAGTGAATCGCTGTTCACTCAGGGAGCAGGGACCGGCCTCTCCCCGGCGTGAACTCGCTGGTGTCTCAGCAGGTCAACGGACCAGTGAATCGCTGTTCACTCAGGGAGCAGGGACCGGCCTCTCCCCGGCGTGAAGCCACTGTTGTCTCACCAGGTTCGATGAGGTCCCAAATTTATTCTGTAGCCAGTAATTGAAGAACATCTTAAATTTATAGTTTCTTCAACTAAATATTCTAATCTGGTTGTACACCCAGGAGCTGTGCTGGCTACTTCTAACCTTCTCTTATCTACATATGGGCTAATTTCATCCACATATGGGCTAATTTCATCCACATATGGGCTAATTTCATCCTTAAAGACAAAAATTTTCCCCACCACCAATGTTTAACTAACTGGCCTGCGATTCTCTGGGTTAGCTTTGTCTCCCTTTTTTTAAATTGCTCCTACATCGATCACGCGCCAGTCCTCCAGCTCACACCCACACTCAGTAGAACCTCTGGGGCCTCTGCAATTCCCTCCCTCATGATCCTCGGACAGATCCAATCTCACCCTGGTGTTTGGTCTTCCTTTAGCCAAACTAACTTATCTTCCTTTTAGTAAATCAGAATATCGTTTATCAAATCTCTCAATCACTTCAGGATCCACCTCCTCTTCGATATCCTGCTCTTACATAGTATCTATAGCAGAGAAACAGGCCATTCGGCCCAACAGGTCCATGCCGGTGTTTATTCACCAGACGATCTTCAGTGAAGATCAATGCGAATTGCTGAAATAACTCCGCCATTTACTGATCATCATCTATAAATGGACAGCCCTCCTCTTGCGGTGTCCCACCTCACTCAGCAATTCTCTTTTACTGATACACCTGTAAAATACTATACTCTTCCTTTTGATGATTTTCCTCGTACAGCTTTCCAACCTCTTAACCTACCTCTAATTTCCTCACATTCTCCTTTACTTTTTTCAATATTATTCTTATACTCCTCATAGGCGCTCTTCAACTCTAATTTGTTTCTAACCTCTAGCATCCAGAAACTACTATTGGTATCCTGCTTTTTTCAATGGAACCACTGTTGCCAGCATTCTCGCAAAGAAGAGAACAACTGTCAGTGTGCCGAGGAACCTTGATGTGTGGATCCAGAGTGGTGATTCCACCCAAACTCCAGGATAAAGTACTAAAGGAGCTTCACGAGGGGCATCTGGGTGGGGTGAAAATGAAGAACCTAGCTAGAGCGTTTGTATGGTGGCCAGGTATCGATGGAGACATCGAAGACATGACCAAGAGCTGCCTAGGATGCCAGAAGGTCCAAAATGCTCCGCCACAGGCCCCTCTACATCCATGGGAGTGGCCCTCATTTCCCTGGCAAAGGGTACACATCGACTTTGCTGGTCCATTTATGGACTCAATGTTCTTAATCGCAGTTGATGCACACTCCAAGTGGCCGGAGGTAATAAAGATGTCCTCCACCACCACGGAAAAAACCATCACAGTATCAAGGACCATATTTGCCAGGAATGGGCTGCTGGAACAGATATGTTCTGATAATGGACCGCAATTTGTGTCCGAAGAATTCAGAAAGTTCTTAAAGAACAATGGGGTAAAGCACTACACGTCCGCCCCATACCATCCCGCCACCAATGGATTGGCTGAAAGGTTTGTCCAGACCTTCAAGAAGGCCATAAAGGCCATGGGTAATGAAGACATAAAACTTCAGCACAAGGTGGATAAGTTCTTATTTGCATATAGGAATGCAACACACATGGTTACCAACCAAACTCCCGCCATGATGTTCTACAATAGAAATCTAAGATGCCGGCTGGATTTGGTCAAGCCCAACATCCGAAGGGACGTGGAGGACCGGCAGTTTCATGGTATGAATGAAAGGCCAACTAGGGCCTTCCAGATAGGCCAACCGGTTTTGGCCCGGGACTACCGTACCGAGAAATGGCGGCCTGGAACTATCTGCACACGACTAGGACCACTGATGTATACCGTGGACATCAGAGAAAGCATAATAAGGCGCCATGCTGACCAAATCATCAAATCATCCGAAAAGGGACAACCTACACCACCACTCTATACATCTAACGATGAAGTAGAGATACCCATATCTACCTCCGATCCGGTGAGACTGGAACCCGACACTGGCATTCAAGCCGAATCAGCCTTGCCAGAAGAACCTACTACACCACCAGAAACTACTACACCCCCGAGGCGTTATCCGGACCGAGTCAGGAAGCCTCCTGAGAGACTAACTTATAATTAATTAATACAGCAATGTATATTATTTTGCATATAACATGTAATTAATAATTACTTAAAATATGATGTACTATTTAGCTAGAAGGGGAGGAATTGTGGTGTATGTGCCTTTAAGAGCAATTGTGGTGTATGTGCCTTTAAGAGCCCCAGGTGTGCGTAATGCCGGTAATTGCCACTTGGGCTATATAAGCCTGTGTATTGTGTATATCCTTTAGAACCACCCCCCAGACTTGCTTAGTAAATACCGATGAACCAACTCCTGTCTTCAGTGTCTTTATCTACACACGGACACTACATATACTTATTCTGTGCCTCTGCAATCTCTTTTTCCAACAAAAAAATTAACCATCCCACTTGCTCTACTGTCCTGTGTTCTAATTTCTCCTCCCACCTCGCCAAGCTCAATCCACTCATCTGCCCTAACCCACCCTGATTTTCTAGTTTTTGGACTGACTTTTTTCCTTTCTCGTTGAATCTTAAACCCCATCATATTGTGGTCACTGCTCCCAAGGTCCTCATCCACATTTTGCTCATTTGCTTGATCTATTTCATTACACATAACCAGATCTAGTAACACCTCCACCCTTTGTAGGCCAACCAAAAAACTGCTCGAGAAAGGAGTCCTAGACACATTTTAGGAATTCCACCATCTTCATTCTAGTTACTCCTTCGCTGCCCCAATCAAGAAGTGGATAATTAAAATCTCTCAGAATAATGATTTTGTTATTCCTACTCACCTCTGACTGCAGATTTCCTTTTCCATTTTCTTCTCACACTAGAGGTCTGCAATACACCCTTACTAATGTAACAAGCCCTTTTATTATCTTCCGAGTTCCAACCATATTGACTGTCTCCTTTTCCATTAACCCTCTGCACTGCCTGTATTCTCTCTAACCAATATTGCCACCCTGCCTCCTTTTTGTATTTTTTCTATCCCTCCTAAATGTAATGGCCTAGAAATCGCAATGCAATGCACTGTTTTTACAGGTGTAAAATGGGACTCAAGGTCCAATATGGCAGGCGGAGTGTGCCTGCTCATTCCAGGCGGCCATATTGGTAAAGGCTGATCTGCAGGCGCCAGGGTGTGCATCGGAAGCAAGCGTTAGGCCCCTCTTTGCAAATACAAAGAACCCAACACCCTTTTCTGGCCCCTTTTGCAAAATTGGATTGTGCATGACCTCAGCAGGTGCCATGCAGGCTGTGGTCAGTTTCTTCAGGTGCTTGGCTGGAGAATAGGTGTTCCTTGACAGGGCCGCTGGGGACTGCCAACACAACGGCAAGTTTGAACTTCTTTTTAAAAACATACACTATTGTGGAGCGGGAATAATCCTCAGCCCTGTTGGCGTATCAACCTCCAGCAATACACTGGGTCTCCCCACCCCTGGTTCCAACCCTGACCAGAAATCCTGCAGTTAGCAGGAGATGGCACAACCAGGACCTGGCCTTTATCCGGAAGCTTCTGTCGGACTCCTGTCCGTTACAGCAGAAGTCTAGTGAAATCTGGGGATAAGATTTTTAACACTGATAGATTTATTAATTATCAACACCTTAAGGAAAAAAGAGGACAGAGGGGGAAAACACGGCAGGTCTGCAATGCTTGCTGGCTGGGAAAGTCAAAAACTATGCTGCTGTAAAAATGCAGCGAGAAACTGCTAGTTTTGTTTGGAATATAGATAGCTTACTTAACAGTCCCAACACAATGAATCCATTCTTCACAGAGATCATTCATGCAGAAACCCAGGCTTCTTCATTCAGGCAAATCACAAACCCAGCAATAACCCATCTTGCAGCATGGAAGGTTATATAGGATGGCTACAGAGCACACCAGCAACGTCAGCCTGGCCAGCACACACGGAGAAAAAGTTCGACAGCATAGCCAAAGTTGCGGGAGGTGGATCAGAATGATGCCATCCCAACCAGAATAGGTTGCAACAGGATATGGCAGCACAGTGGAGCTGAATATAGCCACTGAGATCGCCTTAGCTACAGTGCAATGTGAAAGCTTCTATACGAGCTCTACGGACAGAAGCTGACCTCTGCGGTCACCAGTGTGGAGTGTGGTGAGCAGTGATGTAGTGCCACTGCAGAGTAACATGGGGCGCAAGGTGACACTACGTGCACTACAGGAAGGGGAGGTACAGGTACACGACTGGTGGTGAAAGGAAGTGTGTTTAAAGCTGGTTTTCTACAACACCTGCTTCAGAACACGTGCCACTAAATTTTGTCTGCACATAAACCACCAACGTCATTACTCTTTAAGGGGGGGGCGGGGGGGGGGGGGGGCGGCGGGTAGGAAAAGGAGGTAATTTCACCTTTACTAGTATGGATGCAGCCTTTACAAAGTCACCTCAAACACAAATCCTTCTGTCTGGCAGTCAGATCTGAATAAGCTGCTCATTCTGCCCAGAGAGAGACGGCATCATCAAAATTTCAATAATTTCGATAGAGGGAAAACCCGACAAAGGGACAGTGGCAGCGTGGATACAAAACAGAGTTGTGGTGAACGGTTGTTTTTCAGACTGTGGGGAGGTATACAGTGGTGTTCGAAATGGGACCGGGTTGGGGGGGCCAAAAAACAGGACACACACACACACACACACACACACCCACCCCCCTCCGGGTTTCCCACCCACCAAACTGAGACCCCGCCCACCCGCTAATATCAGGGCCGAGAGGTCTGCTGCTCAGTGGCTGCATACTGATAAAATACAACCAACTTTCACAAGCAGAACAAAACGCAAAGCTCAGCCGATGCTGGAAATCTGAAACGAAACAGAAAATGCTGAACCGACTCAGTAGGACAGTAAGAACCAAGAAAATACTGCACTGAGGAAAGGTTTTATGCCTTAAACATCAGCTGCCTTGTGTTTTCTCGATGCTGCCTGGCCTGCCCAGTCTCTCCAGTGTTTTCTGCTATTGGTTAACATTCGCATTTAGCCCAGTTTTCATTCACGCATGCTGGAACACACCATCTCTATTTGATGTCAAAGGATACGATTCATGCCTCCACAAGATCATCCATTTCATGCACACGCATAGTGTGTCTCCTGAGCCTCACCAACCCCCGGTCCCTCCACATCCATTTCATGCACACGCATAGTGTGTCTCCTGAGCCTCACCCACCCCCGGTCCCTCCACATCCATTTCATGCACACGCATAGTGTGTCTCCTGAGCCTCACCAACCCCCGGTCCCTCCACATCCATTTCATGCACACGCATAGTGCGTCTCCTGAGCCTCACCCACCCCCGGTCCCTCCACATCCATTTCATGCACACGCATAGTGTGTCTCCTGAGCCTCACCCACCCCCGGTCCCTCCACATCCATTTCATGCACACGCATAGTGTGTCTCCTGAGCCTCACCCACCCCCGGTCCCTCCACATCCATTTCATGCACACGCATAGTGTGTCTCCTGAGCCTCACCAACCCCCGGTCCCTCCACATCCATTTTACTCTGGACAGAGGCAGCAGCTCGAAGGACAGTGAAGCAAATCTAGACCCAGACTTCCCCAGGAAATCCCATAGCCTCAACCGTTAATAGGATCAGGAGGAGGCCATTCAGCCCCTCCAGCCTGTTCCACCATTTAATTGGATCATGGCTGATCTGCAACTTAACTCCATCTACCCATCTTGGTTGTGTAACCTTTAATGCTCTTGCATAACAAAAATTTTCAATTAACCCCCAACCTCAACAGCTTTTTGGGGGAGAGAGTTCTAGATTTCCACTACCCTTTGTGTGAAGAAGTGCTTCCTGACATCACCCCTGAACGGCCTGGCTCTAATTTTAAGATAATGTAACGTTCCGGCTCCGTGCTTGACCAGCTGTAAATATTCAGGCCGGCACTCCTGAGAATTGTCATTCCTCGGGAGCAGTGCACCTCGGACAGCTGGGGCTCTCCTGGGGGCACCAAGTTGGCAAATTACCACCACCTGACTTTTGAGGCACCATAACTCGGTAATGGAGGACAAAAAGGAAAACTGGCAACATCTCTCCAGAAAAGAGTGGGGCAGAGCCCCCCCAGACCAACCAGTGGCTGCGTTTCAGTAACAGGTCATTACCTTTGCCAAGGAGTAGATCCGGTGGATAGAAGGAACAGCCAGATCTTTCTGCAGATCAAAATCATCAGACCACGATTTCTTCATTGGGAGACGAGCCACAAAGCCTTCCACAGACGGGTGACACATTCTCAGGGCCTTCTGGAAACTCTCTTCAAACGTGCGGCCGATAGCCATCACCTGGGCAACACAAACATGTGGCTTAGAGGAATGCAACCAAACCAATCGGATCCAGCATCAGACCAAGTCTTTCCAAATACAGCGATAGGCTGAAGCAAAGGGCTTCGTCTTTCTACTCAATGCTGATCGAGATCCCGAGCCTGGAGATGTGCTCACTCATTGAAACCAGGGCAGCCTCTTCAGAGGTTCTTGAGGGTGGTGAGCAGTAAATTGATCGATACACAGGCCGACCACCATTATCTGACCCACAAACTGGATCCCAGTTACCGTCACCAATGTCCAGTGCACAGGCCTCAAATCAGGGAGATTTTCAGAAATCTGTCAAATCGCAAACTCTGCAGAATTCTTTTTTAAATATAAACATAAAAGGTCTGCAGGATTTATATAAAACTGTAAGAACATAAGAAATAGGAGCAGGAGTAGGCCATTTGGCCCTTCGAGCCTGCTCCGCCATTCAATAAGATCATGGCCAATCTTCTACTTCATCTCCACTATCTCAATATCCCTCGATTCCCTTAATATTCAAAAATCTATCGATCTCTATCTTGAATATACTCAACCCCAGAAGGCAATGGATGCTCAGTCGTTGAGAATTCCAAAGATTCACCACCCTGAGTGAAGAAATTTCTCCTCATCACAGTCCTAAATGGCTGACCCCTTATTCTGAGACTGTGACCCCTGGTTCTAGACTCCCCAGCCAGGGGAGTCTAAACAAAATGTATAGTCACCCAATAAATTTCTGGTTTGTTAGCGCGACCGTGTCTTAACTACAAAGTAAATGTTAGCTCCTCAGTCCTGGGAGGGGGCTGGAGATGGAAGTGCAGGCTCCTCCTACACAAAGGCCGCAGGAAAATGGGAGGCATCAAATGCATGTGTGTAGGAACCGGCCGAGGAGTTACATTTAGAGCCCTGCCCACTCACCTCCCCAACACTCTTCATTGAGCTGCCAATCTCTCGGGAAGCTCCATGGAAACGGTCTAGATCCCACCGTGGAATCTTGGTCACAATATAATCCAGACTGGGTTCAAAGCACGCAGTGGTCTTCCCCGAAACTGCATTCCTGATGTCGGGCAGGGGGATTCCCAGGGCCAGCTTGGCAGCCACGAAGGCCAATGGGTAGCTGGAGGGAGAGGGAGAGCAACAAATTAACAGAGACAAAGAATGAATGATTTGTAATCGCAAATAGGGGGAAAGGATCTTTCTTTCCCAGCCATGAGGCTGTCCCAGATACTCAGACGGATGCACACAGAGGCACTCTGGCCTATATATGTATCAAAGTGCAGATTCCAGCACCACACCTCCTGCTTCCTGCAGTCACTGCCGAGAGGTCAGCAGTTTGTTCTTTTGCATTGGCAAAAATGGATTAAGAAAATACTAGAGCTGCCAAATGGCCCCAAGAGGTCAGCGGGCCTGGCCGGGTCCAGCACAGGGGGAATCGATCAGCCACTCAGTCTCTGTTACTCTCTACAGTTGAATAGTCTGCCAACCTTCACCATCGAGGCTCATACAAAGAATGGTGATTGAGGGCTGCTGGGTTGTGTGTGCCGGTACCCCAGCAACATTGCTTGCTTTCAAGGGGGTAGCGGGGGAAAGTGCCAGCCCCCAGTGCCTGTGGAGGGGTTCAGCATCTGTCACATCTATTGACTGTACATCTCGGATAAGTCCCACAGTGGATTAATGGTTATAGTTAGAAACAGACTGATTTTATAAAGTTAGACGCTCTACATTAGCTACCTTGGGCATAACAGGAGAATATCATTGCCTCATCCAGAATCAGCACAAGCTCCAGGCATCACTCCATTTAACAGCAAAGTTGCGATACAGAGCCCTCGCCCTTGTCCAGTTAGCCAACCTCAATAGAGGCAGCAATTGATGAGCTACAGTCACCCTCATTGCCCATGGCTTGGGAAGAGGAAGAATCTCCCAGGGCCCCCACTCAGCTGGAAAACAAACGTCTGTTGGCATCAGGATCAGGGGTGATAACATGAGACTATAACCGGAGCGAGCAAGGGCCCGACAGAGGGGGAGGGCCTGGGGGAAGAAGAGAAGGGCCCGAGAGAGGGAGGCCTGGGGGAAGACGAGAGGGCCGACAGTGCGGGGGTGGGGGCCAGGAAGGGAGGGGGATGTTGGGTTGATGTGTATTAAATGTGTGTGTATGAGAAGCCATGTGTGCAAAGGATGGGCAAGCTGGACAGGAATGTAATGAAGGCTGTGGCTGCTGATATTACACGCGTCACTCAAACAGTGGGTCAGATGTCGTGAAGCGGAAGTATACAGCACGATTTCTGAATAGTGTACAGCATGATTTCTGAATATGCGGAGTACAGCCCTCGGGACTGTTAGCCCCCCCCACAGTACTGAATTACAAACTTAGATTCCTTCCATGGGACCTCATTATATAATGGAATACATTTGTGGAAACAGGATTCGCATTGGATTATTTTGGCTCCAGGTCCCAAGATGAAATGTTGGCCACACTGATGGGATGAAAAGTGTCCTACCTGCCAGCTGGAAGGCTGACCGATAAGCCGCTCTGAACACAGTTTCTAGCTGGCACACATCCAAGACTAAACTACTGATGCGCCATCAATAACTCCAGAAGACTAAGAGTTAAACTTATAACAAGTAGGCTTTTATTAACAAAAGAATACGAGCATGCCTCTGCTGGTAGACCGATCCTTAAAGCCAGGGGGACTGGAGGTCAATCACCTTATACCTGGGCTTAGGGGTGGAGCCAGGGGCGGAGCCAGCTGAGGCATGCCCAGACATGTTCTGTACAGGCAGATTAGTGGTTTACCACAACTACCCACAGAACTTTTTATTTTAAATGCACCCAATGTCCCTGATAACTGTGACTGGATCCTGCGACTGATAGCCAGAGGTTAAATCAGGACTGCAGTAAATACCAGCCAAAGGTAAGACATTGAGCAACACCACAGATGAGTATCTTCAACAAGGACCCTTCACCCCAAGGGAAACTTTAGACAAAGCGTGCCCTAAAACATTGACATGGTTTCTCTCGGGTAGCTGTACTAAATAGAGGTAACATCATGGCAGTAGACAAATGGACATAACTAACAGAAGGTTAGAAACAAAATCCATATGGCTTGAAATAAAAGAGAAGGGATCAATCACACTAATAGGGGTATACTACAAACCACATAATAGTGGAAAGGAGGTGGAGGAAGAAATGTGTAAGCAAATATGGGAAATGAGTAAAGGACATCAAATAATAATCATGGGCGATTTTAACTACCCCAAATAAACTGGCAGGCAGAGTTAGCAAGAGGGGTACAGGGAATGGAGCTTTTATGATGTGTGCAGGACTCCGTTCTTACCCAGTAAGTAAAAAGCCCAAGAGAGGGAGCACTGCTGGATCTAGTATTGGGAAATAAACCAGAGCAAATATGAGAAGTAAGCATAGGGGAACATCTAGGCAATAGCGATCACAACAATAAGGTTTAAGATAAAGATTGCGAAGGACATAAGTAAGACAAAGACCAAAGTAATACATTGGAAAAACATTGATTTTAAGAGGATGATAATGGAACTAGGGAAAATAAACTGGAAAAAATTACTGACAGACCAAAAATTAGAATAGCAGGGGGAAGCATTTAAAACAGTGATCAATAGTGTCCAGGAGAAATATATCCCACTAAAAAGCAAGAACAAACTAGCCAGTAATGACACAGCATGGTGAATAAATAAGGGCAAAATTAAAACTAAAGAAAAAGGCACACACTAAGTGCATAGACAACAAAGAAGGGGGATGACAAAAGGGAATACAAAAAGGTTAGGAAAGAAGTTTTTTTTTAAATTAGGAAGGAGAAACTAAATTAAATTATCACGGAATATATATAAAGAAATAGTGAAGTATGCTACAGATACATAGATAACAGAATAAAAGTCAGGATAGGGACAGGGCCACTAAGGGATACACACAATAAACTAACAGGTAATGGCAGCAAAATGGCAGAAATATTAAATAATTACTTTCCCTCGGTATTTAGCAGGGAGACTAACATGGTGGACATGACATTAGAAGTAGAGATCAGCAAGGATATAAAGACATTTAAGATAGAAAGGGAGGAGATAATTAATAAACTAATCAAACTTAGAGAGGATAAAACAGCTGGTCAGGATGGATTTCATCTAAGCATGTTAAAAGTTAGGGAAGAGATAGTGGAAGCACTATTAAATATATATAATTTATTTATTAGAAAAGGGAATAGTGCCAGAGGACAGGCAGACAGCTAATGTGATTCTGATATTTAGAAAGGGAGATCGAATAAGTCCAGGAAACTATAGACCAATTAGCTTAACATTGGTGGTAGGAAAGATCATGGAATCCTTGCTCAAAGTTGTAATAGAAAAATGATGAATGATGTAATAGAAATATAATGAATAGTATTCAGCATGAATTTCAAAAGAGGTCACACTTAACCAACTTTATTGACTTCTTTAAAAAAGTAACAGAAAGGTTAAATAAAGGTGATGTAGTATATTTAAATTTCTGAAACACCTTCAATAAGTTACCACATAGTAGACTCATGATGAAGGTCAGAGCATGTGGACTCGGGAAAAGTAGCACGCTGGCTACAAAATAGAAAAGAGAGATGGGGTTAAAAGGTAGTTACTCAGGTTGGCAAATGGTGGGAAGTGGTGTTCCACAAGGATCGGTGCTGGGATTACTGTTGTTCACCATTTACATAAACGATTTGGACTTGGGAATTGGAAGTACAATTTCAAAATTTGCGAACGACACCAAATTGGGGGCGGGGGTGGTGTAGTTACTACAGAGGAGGACTGCGACAAATACAGGAAGACATTAATAAACTTGCAGAATGGCTGTGTAATTGGCAAATGAACTTCAATATATGCAAGTGTGAGATTATACATTTTGGTATAAAAAACACAAGAACAGGAGTCGGCCATTTAGTCCCTCGAGTCTGTTCCACCATTCAATGAGATCATGGCTGATCTGTGACCAAAGTCCATACACCCACCTTTGCCCCATATCCCTTAATACCTTTGGTTATCAAAAATTCATCAATCTCAGATGTAAAATTAACAATTGACTTAGCATCAACTGCTATTTGCAGAAGAGTTCCAAACTTATTCCACCGATTGTGTGTAGAAGTGTTTCCTAACTTCACTCCTGAAAGATCTGGCTCTAATTTTTAGGCTATGTCCCCTAGTCCTAGACTCCCCAACCAGCAGAAATAGTATCTCTCTATCTATCCTATCTGTTCCTCTTAATATCTTGAAAACTTCTATCAAATCACCCCTTAATCTTCTAAATTCCAGAGAATACAATCCTAGTTTGTGAAATCTCCCTTCAGAATTTAACCCTTGGGAGTCCAGGTATAATCCTGGTAAGCCTACGCTGCACTCCCTCCAAGGCCAATATATCCCTCCTAAAAGGTTTGGTGCCCAGAATTGAACCCTGTAGTCCAGTTGTGGTTTAACTAGGGTTTTGTATAGCTGCAACATAACTTCTACCCCCTTATATTCTAGTCCTCTAGGTATAAAGCCCAGCATTCCATTAGCCTTTTTGATTATTTACTGTACCTGTCCATGACATTTTAATGATCTATGTACCTGGACCCCCAAGTTTCTCTGGACCACCACTGTTTTTAGCTTCTCACCATTTAGAAAGTACTATGTTCTATCCTTCGTAGGTCCAAAATGGATGACCTCATATTTGCCTACATTGAAATCCATTTGCCACAGTTTTGCCTATTCACTTAATCTATTAATATCTCTTTGTAATTTTATTGACCTGGTTAGGAAATTGGCTGAATGGCAGAAGACAGAGAGTAGGGATAACAGGCAGGTACTCAAATTGGCAGGATGTGACTAGTGGGGTCTCTCAGGATCAACTATTCACCATATTTATTGTAATTTGTAATTTTATGATTCCATCTACACTGCTTACAATGCCACCTATCTTTGCGTCATCGGCAAACTTGGATATGTGCTCTCTATCCCATCATCTAAATCATTAATAAATACTGTGAATAGTTGAGGCGCCAACACAAATCCTTACGGGACATCGCTAGTCACATCCTGCCAATTTGAGTACCTACACATTATCCCTATACTCATTGTCTCCTGCCGCTCAGCCAATTTCCAAACCAGGTCAATAATTTGCCTTCAATTCCATGAGCTTCAACTTTAGCGAGCAGAATCTTATAAGGGACTTCATCAAATGCCTTCTGGAAGTCCATATAATTAACATCCATAGACATTCCCCTGTCCACTACTTTAGTCACCTCCTCAAAAAATTCAATCAGGTTTGTCAGGCATGACCTACCTTTCACAAATCCCTCTCTCATCAGCTGAAAATGTTCAAGGTGTTCAGTTACTCTATCCTTAATTATAGACTCTAGTAATTTCTCAACAACAGATGTTAGACTATCTGGTCGATAATTCCCTGGTTTCCCTCTCACCTTTCTTAAATAGCAGAGTGACATGCGCAATTTTCCAATCTAAGGAATGGTTCCTGAATCGTGAGAATTTTGGAAGATTATAGTTAGGTCATCACAATGTGCTCACCTACTTCCTTCAAAACCCTGGGATGAAAACCATCTGGTCCTGGGGATTTGTCACTCTTTAGTGCCATTATTTTCTTCATTACTGTTATTTTGCTTATATTAATTTTGGCACATTCCCATCCCTGATTCAATATTAGTTTCCTTGGAATGTCCGGCATGCTATTCTTCCTCTACTGTAAATACTGACGCAAAGTAATTATTCAACATGCCCGCTATTTGCTTATTTTCATTTACAATATCATTTACAAGAATAAGGAGGCAACATACTCCTTGGGAAACAGGTGTCTAAATGGGTGAGAGGAGCAGAGGGATCTGGGGGTAGATACACAAATCACTAAATGAAGCGACGCAGGTTAATAAGGTCATAAAAAAGGCAAACCAAGCACTGGGGTTCATTTCTAGAGGGATAGAATTGAAAAGCAGAGAAGTTATGTTGAAGTTGTACAGAACCTTGGCTAGACTTCACTTGAAGTATTGTGAACAATTCTAGTCTCCATATTGTAAAAAGGCACTGGAGAAGGTGCAAAAAAGATTTACTAGAATGATACCAGAACTGAGAGGTTATACCCATCAGGAAAGACTGAACAGGCTGGGGGCTCTTTTCTCTAGAAAAGAAAAGACTGAGGGGTGACATGATAGTGATCTTTAAGATTAGGAAAAGGTAGACAGAGATGTTTCCACTTGTGATGGAGGCCAGAACTAGGGGCCATAAGTCACTAATAAATCAAACAGGGAATCCAAGAGAACTTCTTTACCCAGGGTGGTTAGAATGTGGAACTCGCTACCAAGGGAGTGATTGAGGCGAATAGCAGAGATGCATTCAAGGGGAAGCTAGATAAACACATGAGGGAGAAAGGAATAGAATGATATGTTGATGGGGTTAGATGAAGGGTGGGAGGAGGCTTGTGTGGAGCATAAACACCAGCATGGACCAGTGGGCCTGTTTCTGTGCTGTAAATACTATGTACGATGTAATACTATGTAGATGGACCCCTCCCTATTCTGGCATCTACTATTCCTACTTCAGATTGCCGGTAGCCATCTGCACAGTTTGTCTTTTTAACTGTGCCGATGACGGTGTATTTATGTTAAATCACCCCCTGCCCTCGCCTTACCCAGTAGCCTTGGAGGCCAGTGCTGAGCTGCGGGACAGCCGGGCGTTGACCTCGATGATGCAGTACTCCAGGGACAAGGGGTGCAGGGCGTACTGAATATTGCACTCTCCCACAATCTCCAAATGACGCACCACCTTGATAGCAGTTTCACGCAGCATGTGGTACTCCTCATTGGACAGGGTCTGGCTCGGAGCTACAACCACCGAGTCACCTAAAAACACAAGGCACAGGAGACATAGAATGAAAACCACAGGCTCCAAGGTCAAAAAACACTTGTGAACAGTGTCTGAAACCGCAGATTTATTTTACCCGGTCGCACAGACACAGCCACTCTCGTTCATTCCTTCCCATAGAACTCCTCACTTCCCTCAGTCGTCCTCATCGAATCTTCATGCCTTTAAACCCCAAGCTTGGTGTCGCCTCATCATGACTTTCCTCATTCACCTAGTCTTCTCTCCCACTCTTCAATCTGGGTGTGGTTCTGCACTATGCACCTTGGCTTCTCCATTTAAAAAAAACCTTTGCACTTGCATGTCCGGGTCGAGTCTACAATGTGAACTCAGTTTCAGAGACCAGTTGCAAAACTCACCCTCCCAAAGGGGGACTGTGCTTCAGTCTGGCAGCGATTTGATCTGGTTAAAGATGGCACCAGAATGAAGTAACAGGCTTTTAATACAAAAGTAAAATACTGTGGATGCTGGAAATCTGAAATAAAAACAGAAAATGCTGGAAATACTCTTGTTCTTTCCTCCCCTCCCCACTTTCCCTGCCTCTGCACTTGCTTAAAACCTGTTACATCTCTAACTTTTTCCAGTTCTGACGAAAGGTCATTGACCTGAAACATAAACTCGGTTTCTCTCTCCACAGATGCTGCCTGACCTGCTGAGTATCTCCAGCATTTCCTGTTTTCATAACAGGCACTAAATTAGTGTCATTATTACAGCACCGCTGTGTCTGTGTGGATCAGGACTGCATTTAACAATGGGGCCACGAGGGGACAGTTAAAACTTTAGTTTTAGTTTCCAATTGATACTTGAGCTTTTCAACCCCTACCATCTCCGATCTGGGTCAGGTGGAGTAGTTTACACACAGAGTCTATCACATCCCTCATTGTATCCACTGTGCCTGGGCTAGAGACTGGAGGCAGCTGGGCAACATCACCACACTGCAACGGAGCAGCAGAACTGGCAGCTTCCATCTGCCTTATTTTAACTTGCCTCATTGTCAGTGTTACAGTCCGACAGTGACCAGTGTCGAGTCACAGTTCTGCAGCTTAATGAAACAAGTAACACTTCAAAACAAAGCAGGACTTCCCTGATGGCCAAGCAGGTAAAGGACACCACCCGACCCCGTGCAGGACATCCCACCACCCGACCCAGTGCAGGACATCCCACCACCCGACCCCGTGCAGGACATCCCACCACCCGACCCCGTGCAGGACATCCCACCACCCGACCCCGTGCAGGACATCCCACCACCCGACCCCGTGCAGGACATCCCACCACCCGACCCCGTGCAGGACATCCCACCACCCGACCCCGTGCAGGACATCCCACCACCCGACCCCGTGCAGGACATCCCACCACCCGACCCCGTGCAGGACATCCCACCACCCGACCCCGTGCAGGACATCCCACCACCCGACCCCGTGCAGGACATCCCACCACCCGACCCCGTGCAGGACATCCCACCACCCGACCCCGTGCAGGACATCCCACCACCCGACCCCGTGCAGCGCCCCAGGTAATGGACATCGCCCAGTGTAGCGCCCCAGGTAATGGACATCACCCAGTGTAGCGCCCCAGGTAATGGACATCACCCAGTGTAGCGCCCCAGGTAATGGACATCACCCAGTGTAGCACCCCAGGTAATGGACATCACCCAGTGTAGTACCCGAGGTAACGGACATCACCCTGTGTAGTACCCGAGGTAACGGACATCACCCAGTGTAGTACCCCAGGTAATGGACATCACCCAGTGTAGTACCCCAGGTAATGGACATCACCCTGTGTAGTACCCGAGGTAACGGACATCACCCAGTGTAGTACCCCAGGTAATGGACATCACCCTGTGTAGTACCAAGCCATACAGTGTAGCAGGTCTGAGGTATATGTGCTCCTCTGTGCTGTGTTAGCTAATTGGAGCCGGGAAGCAGGCAGGGTCTCCATAATTGGCCTCAGTGCCCCTTGGGTTAGGGAGGTAGAAAAACTTTAAGCTAGGTCTCCCACTCCTCCAGAGTGAATTTTCTGAGATTCCTTTCCTGCCAATCAATTGCCAGTCACCATCTTAACAGGGTGCAGATAGAGAGGACTGTAACAAGGACAGATGACACAAGTCTGAGTCCTACTGTTGCTGGAAGCATAGAGATATTTGGAGATTGGAGAGGACCAAAAGGAAACAGACTGCACACTGCATGCTGGAGAGCAGTGAGGGGCAAAAAGAGTGAATGAAGAAACAGGACAACTCAGGGAGCAATGTTTAGGCCGGTTTACAGGAGAATGCAAGGGGAGCTCCACAGTCTGAGGTCCAGGCATGGAGTGGAGTCTCAAATCCAACACAGCATTATTGAATATCCGCTTATTTGCTCAGACGGTTTTACCTGTATGGATTCCCAAGGGGTCAAAGTTCTCCATGTTACACACAGTGACACAGTTATCAGCTGTGTCTCGCACCACCTCATACTCCACCTCCTTCCAGCCCAGCAGCGACTGCTCTACAAGGATTTGATTGGTCATAGCGAAGGCCTGGAGAGAAAAAAAACAAAACCATTAGAAACATAGCACTGTCCTTCAAAACAAAGAACGTGGACAACGTTTAAATTGCATCCAGTGCAGACCAAGCCCAGTGCTCTGTTAGTAAGTGGTTTTACAGTGAAGGATCTATTCAGTACGTACATCAATGATTTGAATGTAGAACTAGAGGGAGTGGAGTACAAATTGCAAACAATGCTAAAATAGGGGGAGCAAAGGAGGCTGTGGGGGGATAAGAAGGTGGCAGAAAGGGCAAAATAGTGGCAAACGGAAGTCAATGTCAGTAAATAAGGCAGCAGAATTGGGTCAAAAAACAAATTAGCCTTTAAATGGAGCAAGGTTGGGTTATGTGGAGAAGCAGATGTGGATTTGGGGGTCAGGTTCACCAGACTATAAAAGCAGTACCTCAAGTGGACAAGCCCATAAAAAACCTAATGGAATACGGGGTTTTATGCCGAGAGGTGCAGGATACAAGAGCCCAGAAGTAGTGGTGAATCTGAATAAAGCCTTGATCAGACCACAGTTGGAGTACTGTGTGCAGTTTTGGGCTGCACACTATAGGAAGGATATTGAGGCAGTAGAGAGGGCACAGCGCAGGTTCACTAGGATGCTGTCTGGTCTGAGGAAATACAAACATGCAGAAAGGCTTAAAATTGAGGCAGTTTTCATTAGAACAGGCGATTAAAGGGTGATTTGAATGAGGCGTTTAAAATTGTAAAAGGATAGAAAGAGTAGATGGACACTGACTATTTCTAGTGGTTGAGGGTCTAGAATGAGGGGACAAAGATCCAAGATCAAAGTAGAAAAGTCACTGGGTCCAGATGGGATGCCTCCTGGGTTGCTGAGGGAAGCAAGGGTAGAAATAGCAGAGGCTCTGGCCACAATCTTCGAACCCTCCTTAGATATGGGGGTGGTGCCAGAGGACTGGAGGATTGCAAATGTGACACCCCTGTTCAAAAAAAGGTAGAGAGATAAACCCAGTAACTGCAGGCCAGTCAGTCCAATGCTGGTGGTGGGGAAACTTTGAGGCACAATAATCTGGGACACAATTGTCACTTAGTAAAATATGGCTTAATAAATGACAGCCAGCACGGATTTGTTAAGGTCAGTAGAGTCTGGATCGAGTTCTTAGATGAAGTAATGGAGAGGGTTGATGAGGGTAGTGTGGTTGATGTGTCTAGGGCATTCGGAAGGGGTTTGATAAATTACCACATACATGGGATTAAAGGGGCAGTGACAGCGTGGATACAAATTGGCTAAGGGGCAGAAAGCAGAGAGTGTTGGTGAACGGTTGTTTATCAGACTGGAGGGAGGTATACAGTGGTGTCCCCCAGGGGTCAGTATTAGGACCACTGCTCTTTTTGATACATATTAAATGACTGGGACTTGGGTATACGAGGTATAATTTCAATGTTTTCAGATAACATGAAACTTGAAAATGTAGTAAACAGTGAGAAGGATAATATCAGACTTCAGAAGGACAAAGATAGACTGGTAAAATGGGCAGACACATGGCAGGTGAAATTTAAGTGTGAAGTGACGCAGTTTAGTAGGAAGAATGAGGCGGCGCAAATATAAAGTGGGTGCAGGAACAGAGAGCCCAGGGGGTTCACATACACAAATTTTTGAAGGTGGCAGAACAAGTTGAGAAGGCTGATAAAAAGGAAAATGGCTTTATAAACAGAAGCAGCGAGTACAAAAGGAAGTTATGCTAAACCTTTATAAATCACTGGTTAGGCCCCAGCTGGAGTACTGCGTCCAATTCTGGGCACCACTGTAGGAAGGATGTCAAAGGTTTGGAGCGGGTACAGAGGAGATTCACCAGAATGATACCAGGGATGAGGGACTTCAGAAATGTGGAGAAACTGGGGTTACTCTCCTTAGAGCAGAGAAGGTTAAGAGGAGATTTAATAGAGTAAATAAGGAGAAACTGTTTCTCTGTGCTTTAAACTTGATCAGCCATGTGTCTGTGCATTTCACCAGTCTGTCTATGTCCTCCTGAAGTCTGTTACTATCCTCCGAGTTTTGTGTCGTTCTGCAAATTTTGAAATGATGATGCCCTCTATACCAAAGTCCAGCTCATTAATACATATCAAAAAGAGCTCTAGTGAAAGAGTTGGAAACTGTGTGAACAGGAATCCACTAGGCTGTGATGTTCTCTGTATATAGACGATGTGAATCTTACTCCAAACCCCACCTCCCCCCAGTTTGAAGAGAATGCTGGAGATATTTGGGCTCATGTTTCTTGCCTGTCCTGTTCTCAGTATGTATTTTGAGATTGCCTGAAGTGCTGATCAGTGAGACACCGCACCTGTCACACAGCAATTCCACAGCCTCGATCAAAACTCTGGCCATCTTTTCTTATTGCAGCACTACGGAAACCTTTCACAAACAAGTCCAGTCAGTAACATACAAATAATTGTCACGGTGTAAAGGCCATTTCTGGGTTCAACAATGTTTGGAAATGATATTGCAAATTTTTAAAAGTCCTGTTTCCCTCAGCGTGTACAGGCACCGAGCCTGAATGGGACAGCTGACACTCAACAGATCACTGCCGTTGGACATGTACTGGGTAATTGACCAGCCTGCAGGAAGCCTGCGCACTTCAAGCTTTGAAGGCCATTCTGACATGTTTTCGTGTTTGTAATAGGTTACATTCATTGAGTAGACATTTACAGCAGGACTGTACATCACCCTATTTAATGGTTTAAAAGGCAAGCAGAAACATGTCTATTCAATGTACAGTACTGCAGACACACGTGTAACTTTGTATCAGGGGAATGAGTTGGACAACATTTTATTTAAAAATCCAGAAGCAGAAGTCTGACAGAAAACACAACACGTTCCAGACTGACCCACTTAAACTGTGTACCATCAGTACGCACAACAAAATGATAATCCATCACATTGAAAACTAAAAAAAAAATACAAACTATCCACTTTCCAGACGTCCTTTAATCTAGTTGGAGAATCAGAAACACTGGTATGGAAGGTGGCACAGTCAGTCGTTGCTTATCACTTTAATTCTCCGCCCCACTCCCACTCTGACCTACACGGTTGTGATGAAGCTCAACGTAAGCTCGAGGAACAGCACCTCCTCCTTCGAATAGGCATTTCACAGCCTTCTGGACTCAACATCGAGTCCAACAATTTCAGACCATAACCTGTGCTCCCTTTTTTTTTTTAAAGACAGCGAGTGTTGGTAATGATTCTATTGTAGGAATCGTCAGATCCCTAGCTGAAATACTGAGGTCGAGTCAGTCCGATAATTAAACAAAGTTTAATGTAAACTAAAGAACAAACAATGGAATGCAGGAGAAACAATCAACAGGTCTTTTCTTAAGGCTGTCTTCACGAGGTCTGACCTGGGAACCTCCCAGCCTGATGTCATGACGTCATCACGTTTCCCGCCGTTCGGGACGTCACGTGACCAACGTGATGACGTCATCGCGCTGGTTCTGGAACTTACCGAGAACGGGTTATTTACAAACAGTAAACAAACATAGGTGCTGTAGCACTCTGTTAAAGGCAGTTATATAGTCATATACAGGAGTCCCTTGGTGGCTTTGCCACACTATTCCCATTTACACCTCCTCTAGACCCATCTTTTGTTTCTTTACTTGTCCAATTACCATCTCCTTTTGCCTTGCACCATCGTCCCTTTTGTCATTTAATCTCTCCTGCCTTCCATCCTATCACAGACCTTCCCTTTTGTTCTTTCCTCCCCGCCCTGCTTTCCCTGTCTCTGCACTTGCTTCTGTTCCATCTCCAGCTTTTTCCAGTTCTGACGAAGGGTCATCGACCTGAAACGTTAACTCTGTTTCTCTCTCCACAGATGCTGCCTGACGTGCTGAGTATTTCCAGCATTTTCTGTATTGATTTCCTTTATTCTAGAACTAATTCACGAACTCCACTTACCTCTTGATAGATGGGAGTTAAAAGAAGCATATGGCACAAAATATCAAGACTTTAAAGCTGGAATGAAGTGTAATGCAGTCAGATTGTAGACCACAGAATGGTGAATGTTCTCCTCCCTTAATCTTTGCGCACACACAGGTTTTAATTCACTACCTTATGTTTTGACAATAGGTAGCTTAATCCTTATACTCCATACCATCGTGGATAGCACGTTTAGGGAGTTGGTCACACCGCAGGTAAAGGCTGCACAGGCAGGAAGGGAGTGGGTGATCACCAGGCATAGTAGGCGCAGGCAGGTAGTGCAGGGGTCCCCTGTGGCCATCCCCCTCTCAAACAGATATACCGCTTTGGATATTGTTGAGGGAGATGGCTTATCGGGGGAAAGCAGCAGCAGCCAACTTCCTGGCACCATGGGTGGTTCTGCTGCACAGGACGGGAGAAAAAGAGTGGGAGAGCTATAGTGATAGGGGATTCTATTGTAAGGGGAATAGATGGGCGTTTCGGTGGCCGCAAACGAGACTCCAGGATGGTATGTTGCCTCCCTGGTGCAAGGGTCAAGGATGTCTCGGGGCGGCTGCAGGGCAATCTGGAGGGGGAGGGTGAACAACTAGTTGTCGTGGTGCATATAGGTACCAACGATATAGGTCCTAACAGCTGAATATAGGGAGTTAGGAGGTAAATTTAAAAATAGGACCTCAAAAGGTAGTAATCTCAGGATTGCTACCAGTGCCACGTGCTAGTCAGAGTAGAAATAGAAGGATATTTCAGATGAATATGTGGCTAGAGGAATGGTGCAAGGGGGAGGGATTCAAATTCCTGGGACGTTGGAACTGGTACTGGGGGAGGTGGGACCAGTACAAACTGGACGGTTTGCACCTGGGCAGGACCGGGACCGATGTCCTAGGGAGAGTGTTGGGCAGGGTTTAAACTAAAATGGCAGGGGTTGGGAACCTGTGCAGGGAGACAGAGGAAAGGGAAGCAAGGATAACAAAAGTCAGGAAGGAGAAAAGCAAAAGTGGAAGGCCGAGAAATCAAGGGTGTAAATCAAACAGGGCTACAGTAAATAATAATTCTAAAAGGACCAAGAGTGTTAAAAAAACAAGCCTGAAGGCTTTGTGTCTTAATGTGAGGAGCATTCGTAATAAGGTGGATGAATTAGCTGCGCAAATAGATGTAAACGGATATGATGTAATTGGAATTACGGAGACATGGCTTCAGGGTGACCAAGGCTGGGAATTCAACATCCAGGGGTATTCAATATTCAGGAAGGACAGGCAAAAAGGAAAAGGAGGTGGGGTAGCATTGCTGGTTAAAGAGGAGATTAACACAATAATAAGGAAGGATATTAGCTCTGATGATGTGGAATCTGTATGGGTAGAGCTGAGAAATACCAAGGGGCAGAAAACGTTAGTGGGAGTTGTATACAGACCCCCAAACAGTAATGCTGAGGTTGGGGATGGCATTAAATGGGAAATTAGAAACGCGTGCAATAAGGGCACAGCAGTTATCATGCGTGACTTTAATCTACATATAGATTGGGCTAACCAAATTAGTAACAATACTGTGGAGGAGGAATTCCTAGAGCGTACAGGATGGTTTCCTGGACCAATATGTCGAGGAACCAACTAGAGGTCAGGCCATCTTAGACTGGGTATTATGTAATGAGAAAGTATTAATTAGCAATGTTGTTGTGCGAGGCCCCTTGGGGAAGAGCGATGATAATTCTTCGTTAAGATGGAGAGTGAAGTAGTTGACTCAGAGACTCGGGTCCTGCATTTAAATAAAGGAAACGACAATGGTATGAGGCGCGAGTTGGCTAGGATGGATTGGGGAACATTACTTAAAGGGTTGACGGTGGACAGGCAATGGCAAACATTTAAAGATCGCATGGATGAACTACAGAATTTGTTCATCCCTGTTTGGCATAAAAATAAAACAAAAAAGGTGACTCAACCGTGGCTAACAAGGGAAATTAGGGATAGCATAAGATCCAAGGAGATGACATATAAATTGGCCAGAAAAACCAGCAAACTTGAGAATTGGGAGCTGTTTAAGATTCAGCAAAGGAGGACAAAGGGATTAATTAAGAGGGGGGAAATAGAATGAGAGTAAGCTTTCAGGGAACATAAAAACTGACTGTAAAATCTTCTATAGATATGTGAAGAGAACAAGATTGGTGAAGTCAAGCATAGGTCCCTTTCAGTCACAATCGGAGGAATTTATAATGGGGAACAAAGAAATGGCAGACCAATTAAATACATACTTTGGTTCTGTCTTCACAAAGGAGGACACAAATAACCTCCCAGAGATGTCAGGGAACATAGGGTCTAATGAGAGGGAGGAATTGAATGAGATCAGTATTTGTTGGGAAATGGTGTTAGGGAAATTGACGGGATTAAAGGCCGATAAATCCCCAGGGCCTGATAATCTACATCCTGGAGTACTTAAGGAAGTGGCCCTAGAAATAGTAGATGCATTGCTGGTCATCTTCCAAAATTCTATAGACTCTGGAATAGTTCCTATGGATTGGAGGGTAGCTAATGTAACCCCACTATTTAAAAAAGGTGGTAGAGAGAAAACGGGGAATTATAGACCGATAAGCCAGACATTGGTAGTGGGGAAAATGCTAGAGTCCATTATAAAAGATGTAATAGCAGAGCACTTGGAAAACAGTGACAGGATCGAACAAAGTCAACATGGATTTACAAAAGGTAAATCATGCTTGACTAATCTACTGGTATTTTTTGAGGATGTAACTGGTAGAATAGATAAGGGAGAACCAGTGGACGTGATGTATTTGGACTTTCAGAAGGCTTTCGATAAGGTCCCGCATAAGAGATTGGCGTGCAAAGTTAAAGCACATGGGATTGGGGGTAAGGTACTGACTTGGACAGAGAACTGGTTGGCAGACAGGAAGCAAAGATTTGGAATAAACGGGTATTTTTCCGAGTGGCAGGCAGTGACTAATGGGGTACCGCAGGGATTGGTGCTAGGACCCCAGCTATTCACAATATATATTAATAATCTAGACGAGGGAACTAGATGTAATATCTCCAAGTTTGCAGACGACACAAAGCTGGGTGGGCGTGTGTGCTGTGAGGAGGATGCTGAGAAACTCAAGTATGATTTGGACAGGTTGGGTGATTGGGCAGATGCATGGTAGATGCAGTATAACATGGATAAATGCGAGGTTATCCACTTTGGTGGCAAAAACAGGAAGACAGATTATTATCTGAACGGCAATAGATTGGGAAAAGGGGAAGTGCAACGAGACCTGGGTGTCCTTGTGCACCAGACGCTGAAGGTAAGCATGCAGGTGCAGCAGGCGGTTAAGGCGGCAAATGGTATGTTGGCCTTCATAGCGAGAGGATTTGAGTACAGGAGCAAGGATGTCTTGCTGCAGTTGTACAGGGCCTTGGTGAGACCACACCTTGAGTATTGTGTGCAGTTTTGGTCGCCTTATCTGAGGAAGGATGTTCTTGCCATGGAGGGAGTACAGCGAAGATTCACCAGACTGATACCTGGGATGGCAGAATGACGTATGAAGAGAGATTGTGTCGATTAGGCTTATATTCACTAGAGTTTAGAAGAATGAGAGGGGATCTCATTGAAACTTATAAAATTCTAACAGGACTTGACAGACTAGATGCAGGAAGGATGTTCCCGATGGCGGGGGAGTCCAGAACCAATGTTCACAGTCTAAGGATAAGGGGTAGGCCATTTAGGACAGAGATGAGGAGGAATTTCTTCACCCAGAGAGTGGTGAACCTGTGGAATTCTCTACCACAGAGGCAGATGAGGCCAACTTATTAAATATATTCAAGAAGGAGTTAGATATATTTCTTACAGCTAAAGGGATCAAGGGATATGGGGAGAAAGCAGGGACGGGGTACTGAATTTGGATGATCAGCCATGATCTCATTAAATGGCGGAACAGGCTCGAGGGGGCCGAATGACCTACTCCTATCTTCTATGTTACAATATTTGCTCTTTGAAGTATGAAAGCAAATCAGGCACAATTAGCTGAAATGCCGCCGATTTCTATTTGTGGAATCCTATCAACCTCAATGGAAGCAATAATGTAATACAATAGACAAATTAAAATACAGTCCCCATCGCTTGTAAGGGGAATGTTCGTGCCAATACGATTAGCCTGCTATATGCGATTTGTCCGCTATAACGTTTAACAGGCGTTCTGGCAGGTGAGCACCCAAAATAAGACTTTTAATAAGATGGCATTGCAAGTGTAAAGAACACTGCTGAGCTCAAAGGGCCAGCAGAGAATATTAGGACAGGTGTAAGGAATGTGTCATTAGGACACCTGAAGGATGTTTAAAGTCTCTGACTGGGTGTTGCCAGAGCTTTCTACTTCTGACTCGAAAGCTGCCGTTAAGTGTTTGCAGCAGACAACTTAATCAAAGAAACAGCCCATTGTTTTAATTATGTAGTAAACGCCAGCTAGGATTTGCAGAGCACAATGTAAAGTAACAAAGGCTAAACTTAATTGGTGAAAGAATTGCTTTTTGGAGGGTATCAGATTGAATAATAAAAAATACATTTAGGCCAGTAAAAAAAGTTCTTCAAATCACATGAGTTGGCAGGAGTGAGTAAACACAGCTGTCTCTGCCCAAAGGAAATGATGCGCGAATGACACTATAACCGGCAACTTTGAAATTGACGCCAATGCAAATGGTCACCATGCGACAAATTGAAGTTAGTTTTATAAAAGCTCCGCTGTCCTGTGATTCTACAACAGTCAAGTATTGCTAACAAGTTGCACCACCTTGAAACCAATTTACTAATAAACAGGGGTGATGATGGACAGACCATTCAGGTTGAACGCAGGCGGAAACACCCAGTCAAAAACTGTCAGAACAAAAAACATAAGAAATAAGAGCAGGAGTTGGCGATTCGGCCCCTCGAGCCTGCTCCGCCATTCAATAAGATCATGGCTGATCATCGACCTCAACTCCACTTTCCTGCACTATCTCCATATCCCTTGATTCCCCTAGGGGTAGGTTTTGCCGAACCTGTCGGGAAGGCGGCGGGACTTCCCCTTTCAGGTTTTTGACCCGCCTACTTAGACGTCCGGCCAACCCGCGTGATTGTCCCTTGATTGACCTTGTTGAGCCCGCCCAGCGAGCTCAGCAGGCCAATTAAGGGCCACCCGGCAACAGGTGACGTCACAGACTCCAATTTCATCTGTCAAGAGATCTTGACAGATGAAATATCAGTGTCTCACAGCTGTTTGAAGCTGTGAAACACTGACACTCTGAGTTCTGACATGTGTCATTCTGCACAGACTCATTTAGAACTCTCACCGACACTCAAAGCTGAAGGCTGTCACTTTTCACAGATCGCAGCCATTCAGTTTTAAGTGCCGGGTGAGTGATGCAGCTCCCGACGGCTACAGGAAGAAAGGCTGTTAAGGTAAGTTAAAGTTCTTTACACAGTTTAGACACACCAAACACACTTACCTTTACACTCATGCACCCATCATTCACCTGAGCGCCGACATCGCGACCCCTCCAACTCCTTCAACCCGACGGCCCGCCGCTCCAACCTGGCGTGGTTTGGAGCCGTCGGGAAACCCACACGAAACCCCTCAAAATAGGGATTAGGCTAAAAACTGCCTGTTAACTACAGGAAACTTTGTGCTATCCGGCACCGACAGGACTGAGCTGTTGCCGTTCCCTCAAAACTGCCGGACACTCCAGCTCTAATGTTGAAGCATACGGAGGTTTTCATCTCCGTATCTGACAACAAACACTGTTGCTTAGCAACAGCTTCTAAACAGTCGGCTGCAGCTGCAAGCATCTCTAGCTGAAGCTGTTGCTATAGCTACAGAGCTTGCAGTGCCTGACTGGGGAAAAAAAAAAAGCAACGAAAAGAAAAAAAACGGCTCCTGATTTTTGCCGGTGGCTCGAGCTTGCTGGACATTTAGCCTCCGGATAACACAAAGTTTCCTGTACCTGTTAACAGGGAGATAATTGGCACTAATCCCTTCCCGCCTGGTTTCGGCAGGTCCCAGTGTGGGGCGGGTACCCGCCGCCCCTGAAACTTACGTGGGCCGGGGTTTTGGGCAGGATGGTGGCGGGAAACAAGGATAAAAGCAAAAGATAGGAAGGAGAAAAACAAAAGTGGCAGTCAGAGAAATCAACGGTTTAAATCAAACATGGCCACAGTAAATAATAATTCTAATAGGTCTAAGAGCGTTAAAAAAACAAGCCTGAAGGCTTTGTGTCTTAATGCGAGGAGCATTTGTAATAAGGTGGATGAATTGGCTGCGCAAATAGAGGTAAACAAAAATGATTTGGTTGGGATTACGGAAACGTGGCTCAAAGATGGCCAAGACTGGGAACTCAATATCCAGGGGTATTCGATATTCAGGAAAGATAGGCAAAAAGGAAAGGGAGGTGGGGTAGCATTACTGGTTAAAGAAGGGATTAACACTATTGTAATGAAGGATATTAGCTCTGATGATGTGGAATCTGTATGGGTAGAATTGAGGAATACTAAGGGGAAAAAACGTTAGTGGGAGTGGTATATAGACCTCCAAACAGTAAGGCGGAGGTTGGGGATGGCATTGAAAGGGAAATTAAAGAAGCGTGCAATAAGGGCACAGCAGTCATCATGGGTGACTTTAATCTACATATAGATTGGGCCAACCAAATTAGTAACAATACTGTGGAGGAGGAATTCCTGGAGTGTTTACGGGATGGTTTCCTGGACCAAGATCACAGAAATCACAGAAACCACAGTGCAGATCGAGGCCATTTCGGCCCATCGAGCCTGCACCGACGCATATCCCACCCGATCCCCGTAACCCCTACACCAACGCATATCCCACCCTATCCCCGTAACTCCATGTATTTAATCCCCCTAACACTAAGGGTCAATTTATCATAGCCAATCAACCTAACCCGCACATCTTTGGACTGTGGGAGGAAACCGGAGCACCCGGAGGAAACCCACGCAAACACGGGGAGAATGTGCAAACTCCACACAGACAGTCGCCCGAGGCCGGATTTGAACCCGGGTCCCTGGTGCTGTGAGGCAACAGTGCTAACCATTATGCCACCGTGCTGATGTCGAGGAACCAACCAGAGATCAGGTCATCTTAGACTGGGTATTATGTAACGACAAAGGATTAATTAGCAATCTTGTTGTACGAGGCCCCTTGGGTCGGAGCGATCATAACATCATCGAATTCTTCATTAAGATGGAGAATAAAGTAGTTGACTCAGAGACTAGGGTCCTCAATTTAAATAAAGGAAACTACGATGGTCTGAGGAGCGAGTTGGGTAGGATTGATTGGGGAATGGCACTCAAAGGGGTGATGGTGGATAGGCAATGGCAAACATTCAAAGACCGAATGGATGAGCTACAGAATTTGTTCATCCCAGTTTGGCATAAAAATAAAACAAAAGGTGACTCAACCGTGGCTAACAAGGGAAATTAGGGATAGCATAAGATCCAAGGAGAGGACATATAAATTGGCCAGAAAAAGCAATAATCCTGAGGATTGGGAGCAGTTTAGGATTCAACAAAGGAGGACAAAGGGATTAATTAAGAAAGAGAAAATAGAATATGAGAGTAAGCTTGCAGGGAACATAAAAACTGACTGTAAAAGCATTTATAGATATGTGAAGAGAAAAAGATTGGTGAAGTCAAGCGTAGGTCCCTTGCAGTCAGAATCAGGGGAATTTATAATGGGGAACAAAGAAATGGCAGACCAACTAAATACATATTTTGGTTCTGTCTTCACAAAGGAGGACACAAATAACCTCCCAGAGATGCCGGGGAACATAGGGTCTGATGAAAGGGTGGAACTGAAAGAAATCAGTATTTGTAGGGAAATGGTGTTAGGAAAATTGATGGGACTGAAGGCCGATGAATCCCCAGGGCCTGATAATCGACATCCCAGGGTACTTAAGGAAGTGGCCCTAGAAATAGTAGATGCATTGCTGGTCATCTTCCAGAACTCGATAGATTCTGGAACAGTACCCATGGATTGGAGGGTAGCTAATGTTACCCCACTATTCAAAAAAGGTGGTAGAGAAAAAGCGGGTAATTATAGACCGGTAAGCCTGACATCAGTAGTGGGGAAAATGCTAGAGTCCATTATAAAAGGTGTAATAGCAGAGCACTTGGAAAGCAGCGACAGGATCGGACAAAGTCAACATGGATTTACAAAAGGTAAATCGTGCTTGACTAATCTACTGGAATTTTTTGAGGATGTAACTGGTAAAATAGATAAGGGAGAACCAGTGGATGTGGTATATTTGGACTTTCAGAAGGCTTTCGGTAAGGTCCCGCATAAGAGATTAGCGTGCAAAATTAAGGCACATGGGATTGGGGGCAAGGTATTGACTTGGATAGAGAACTGGTTGGCGGACAGAAAGCAAAGAGTTGGAATAAACGGGTCGTTTTCCGAGTGGCAGGCAGTGACTAGTGGGGTACCGCAAGGATCGGTCCTAGGACCCCAGCTGTTCACAATATATATTAATGATCTGGACGAGGGAATTGGATGTAATATCTCCAAATTTGCAGACGACACAAAGCTGGGTGGGTGGGTAAGCTGTGAGGAGGATGTCGTGAAACTCCAGTACGATTTGGACAGGTTGGGTGATTGGGCAGAAACATGGCAAATGCACTATAATGTGGATAAATGTGAGGTTATCCACTTTGGTGGCAAAAACAGGAAGGCAGATTATTATTTGAATGGCAATAGATTGGGAGAAGGGGAAGTGCAAAGAGACCTGGGTGTTATTGTGCACCAGTCGCTGAAGGTAAGCATGCAGGTGCAGCAGGCGGTTAAGAAGGCAAATGGTATGTTGGCCTTCGTAGCAAGAGGGTTCGAGTACAGGAACAAGGATGTCTTGCTACAGTTGTACAGGGCCTTGGTGAGACCACACCTTGAGTATTGTGTGCAGTTTTGGTCACCTTACCTGAGGAAGGACGTTCTTGCCATGGAGGGAGTGCAGCGAAGATTCACCAGGCTGATACCTGGGATGGCAGGAATGACGTATGAGGAGAGATTGTGTCGATTGGGCTTATACTCACTGGAGTTTAGAAGATTGAGAGGGGATCTCATCGAAGCCTATAAAATTCTGTCAGGTCTGGACAGACTAGATGCAGGAAGGATGTTTCTGATGGCCGGGGAGTCCAGAACCAGGGGTCATAGTTTAAGGATAAGGGGTAAGCCATTTAGGACTGAAATGAGGAGGAACTTCTTCACCCAGAGAGTGGTGAACCTGTGAAATTCTCTGCCAGAGGGCGGTGGAGGCCAGTTCATTAAATATATTCAAAAAAGAGTTGGATATATTTCTTAAGGCTAAAGGGATCAAGGGATATGGGGAGAAGGCAGGAACGGGTTACTGAATTTGGATGATCAGCCATGATCTCATTGAATGGCGGAGCAGGCTTGAAGGGCCGAATGGCCTACTCCTGCTCCTATCTTCTATGTTTCTATGGACCCCCAAATTCGGGATTTCCCCCCCCGCTTCCCCCACACACGCCTGAAACCCCGCCTGACGGCTGCCCGAAAATCTAGCTCCTAGAGTCCAAAAATCTATCGATCTCAGCCTTGAATATATTCAAAGACTCAACATTCACAGCCCTCTGGGGCAGAGAATTCCAAAGATTCACAACCCTGAGTGAAGAAATTCCTCCTCATCTCAGTTTTAAATGGCTGACCCCTTATCCTGAGACTTTGCCCCCTAGTTCTAGACACTCCAGCCAGGGGAAACAACCTCTCAGCATCTACCCTGTCAATCCCCTTCAGAATCTTGTATGTTTCGATGAGATCACCTCTCATTCTTCTGAACTCCACAGAGTATAGGCCCAATCTACACAATCACTTCCCATAGGACAGCCCTCTCATCCCAGGAATCAATCTAGTGAATCTTCGTTGCACCGCCTCCAAGGCAAGTATATCCTTCCTTAGATAAGGAGACCAAAACTGTGCGCAGTACTCCGGGTGTGGTCTCACCAAGGCCCTGTACAATTGTAGTAAGACTTCCTTACTCTTATACTCCAACCCCCTTGCAATAAAGGTCAACATGCCATTTGCCTTCCTTATTACTTGCTGCACCTGCATGCTAGCTTTCTTACACGAGGACACCCAAATCTCTGAACACCAACATTTAAAAGTTTCTCACCATTTAAAAAATATTTTGTTTTTCTGTTCCTCCTACCAAAGTGAATAACCTCACATTTTCCTACATTATACTCCATCTGCCACCTTACTGCCCACTCACTGGGCCCGATTTTGTGGATCGTGTGGGAAATGGGCGGGTTCCCCGAATGTGGGGTTCCGACCTGAAAAAAAAATGGGTCAGCCAGCTGCATGCAATTTTCCCTCAAGTGGCCAATTCATTCCCAGCGTGTGGGCAGCCTTGCTAATTGTCAATTTCCAGTCAGAAAGCCCCACAGTATGATGTCATCATTCGTGGTGCTTTCAAGGTCCACAGCAAGCACTGCATCGGCTTCCAAACGAACCATGCAGGATGGCAGAGGAGCCTGCAGCAGCTGTGGCCAGTGCCAGACCCCGAGCTGCCTCCAAATTCGACGAGGCTTCACTGCAGGCATTATTGGATGGGGTTAGGGCCCACAGGGAGGTCCTCTTCCCTAGGTCAGGGAGGAAGAGGCCTCCCACAGAGCAATGCTGCATGGATGCAGGTGTCAGCAGATGCTAAGTCGCTGGGAGTCACCAGTTACATCTCTAACTCCTTCCTTTACTCCCCCACAGTACCATCCAGAGCCCCCATCCTCACTGTGGAGGAGGAAGAGGCTGTGCAGCCAGACTCCTCAGAGCAAGCTCCAACCTCTGAGGGCGCAGCATCAGCAGAAGTAAGCGCACCCAGCACCAGCACTCACACCTCGGGGGGACCTTCGGGACATAGAGTAGTGTTGTCACCCGGTGTTTCACAGCTCACAAGTGAGCCTCAGCAGATTCTGGAGACAGGGACAGCAGTGGAGAGTCCTCGTCGGAGGGCGCAGGGCTCTGCCAGCTCAGCTGCGCTGCATGTCGACCCTCTGCCTCTGGGTCCATCCGCAAGAGAAGAGGTGATGGATCTCCATGCACAGATGCAGGAGTCTCTGGCAGGTTTTGTCTCCAGGGTCGCTGCGAGTGTGGAGCGAATGGAGGAGTCCATAGCGACCATGAGCAGAGCCTTTGTGGAGTCATTGGCGCATGAACGCATCACCATGGAAAGGTTGGCAACCTCCATGGAGGAGAGAAGTTGCCAGGGTACGGAAAACATGGTGAGTGCTCATAAGAGAATGACATCTCTTGAGGAGCGATGGGCATCTATTGCACAGAGAAACCAGACCTTCGTGGAAGTCCTTCCGAGTAGGACTGCCAGTGCAGAAACGGGTCCCCATGGCCCCCTAATGTGTAGCAAGGTGCTCTCAAGCCACTTCCAAGCGCTGGCCCCTTCTGACCTGTGCAGCTTCAGGTGAGTGAGCAGCAGCCTGGTGCTCCTGTTGCTGATCCTGGTTCTGCTGCTGCTGCTGGAGATCCTCTAATGGCAAGAAGGGAAGGAGAAAAAGGCGTCCCATGCTTCTGGTAGATACCTCCGCTGAGGAAGTGCTGAGTGAGGGTGGCAAGAGGGGCTTCCCAGGAGCTCACATTGGAGAAGTGTGTGAGGCTCCAACCTTCCACAGCTGTGCCTAAGCCATGAACAAGTAGCCCCAAGCCTGCAACAACAAGGTCCTTCAACATACAAATGCTCTCCGTTTAAATCTCAGCTTTCCCAAATGACCAGCAGCTGATAGCAAGCAAGCCGGGATGCTGCACGCCAGGTTTCATCAGCAGGGTTCCCCGCAGGCGTGTTTAGCGTGGGGATCCCTTGAAAATAGCAAGGGCCCCTTAAAATGGCATTAAATATGCCAATAATTGCTGATTAGGGTCCCGACGGCCAGTCCCGCCAGCGGCGGGCGGGACTGATTCGGGTCACAAAGAAACGGCGGTCCGAAAGTCAGACGGGGCGGGGAATCAGGCCGGGGGGGGGGGGGGGGGGGGGGGGTCGCGACCCCCTATTTCTGCGATTTTCGGCCCCCGCCCGCCTGAAAACCCGCCCGACAGCTGGCAGAAAATCGGGGCCACTTAGTCTATCTATATCCCTTTGCAAACTCGGTGTTCTCCTCACAGCTTACTGTCCCACTTAGCTTTGTATCGTCAGCAAACTTGGATATATTATACATCATCTAGGTCATTAATATAGATTGTAAATAGCTGAGGCCCCAGCACTGATCCTTGCAGCACCCCACTAGTTACAGCCAGCCAACCTGAAAAAGACCCGTTTATCCCGACTCTGTTTTCTGTCTGTTAACCGATCCTCTATCCATGCTAATACATTACCACCAACACCATGAGCCCTTATCTTGTATAATAACCTTTTATGTGGCACCTTATCGAAAGCCTTTTGGAAATCCAAATATATTACATCCACTGGTTCCCCTTTATCTACCCTGCTGTTTTTATATTTCTTGCTAGTCAGAACACAGAGCGTTCACCGACACAGACACCCTGGACCACAGGGCGTTCACCGACACAGACACCGACACCCTGGACCACAGGGCGTTCACCGACACAGACACCCTGGACCACAGGGCGTTCACCGACACAGACACAGACACCCTGGACCACAGAGCGTTCACCGACACAGACACCGACACCCTGGACCACAGGGCGTTCACCGACACAGACACCCTGGACCACAGGGCGTTCACCGACACAGACACCGACACCCTGGACCACAGGGCGTTCACCAACAGACACCCTGGACCACAGGGCGTTCACCGACACAGACACCCTGGACCACAGGGCGTTCACCGACACCGACACAGACACCCTGGACCACAGGGCGTTCACCGACACAGACACCCTGGACCACAGGGCGTTCACCAACAGACACCCTGGACCACAGGGCGTTCACTGACACAGGCACCCTGGACCACAGAGCGTTCACCAACAGACACCCTAGACCACAGGGCGTTCACCGACACCGACACAGACACCCTGGACCACAGGGCGTTCACCAACAGACACCCTGGACCACAGGGCGTTCACCGACACAGACACCCTGGACCACAGGGCGTTCACCGACACAAACACCCTGGACCACAGGGCGTTCACCAACAGACACCCTGGACCACAGGGCGTTCACTAACACAGGCACCCTGGACCACAGAGCGTTCACCAACAGACACCCTAGACCACAGGGCGTTCACCGACACAGACACCCTGGACCACAGGGCGTTCACCGACACCGACACAGACACCCTGGACCACAGGGCGTTCACCGACACCGACACCCTGGACCACAGGGCGTTCACCAACAGACACCCTAGACCACAGGGCGTTCACCGACACAGACACCCTGGACCACAGGGCGTTCACCGACACCGACACAGACACCCTGGACCACAGGGCGTTCACCAACAGACACCCTGGACCACAGGGCGTTCACCGACACAGACACCCTGGACCACAGGGCGTTCACCGACACAGACACCCTGGACCACAGAGCGTTCACCGACACAAACACCCTGGACCACAGGGCGTTCACCAACAGACACCCTGGACCACAGGGCATTCACTAACACAGGCACCCTGGACCACAGGGCGTTCACCGACACAGACACCCTAGACCACAGGGCGTTCACCGACACAGACACCCTGGACCACAGGGCGTTCACCGACACCGACACAGACACCCTGGACCACAGGGCGTTCACCAACAGACACCCTGGACCACAGGGCGTTCACCAACAGACACCCTATACCACAGGGCGTTCACCGACACAGACACCCTGGACCACAGGGCGTTCACCGACACCGACACAGACACCCTGGACCACAGGGCGTTCACCGACACCGACACCCTGGACCACAGGGCGTTCACCAACAGACACCCTAGACCACAGGGCGTTCACCGACACAGACACCCTGGACCACAGGGCGTTCACCGACACCGACACAGACACCCTGGACCACAGGGCGTTCACCGACACCGACACCCTGGACCACAGGGCGTTCACCAACAGACACCCTAGACCACAGGGCGTTCACCGACACAGACACCCTGGACCACAGGGCGTTCACCGACACCGACACAGACACCCTGGACCACAGGGCGTTCACCGACACCGACACCCTGGACCACAGGGCGTTCACCAACAGACACCCTAGACCACAGGGCGTTCACCGACACAGACACCCTGGACCACAGGGCGTTCACCGACACCGACACAGACACCCTGGACCACAGGGCGTTCACTGACATCCTTGCAGCACAGCTGTCATTGGTCAACATGCAGGTTAGGAAAGGTTACTTACGTTTCCAGCAATTTCGTTGAGTTTTTCTTTGTTGTTGCACAGACCCGATCCAAGGCCACCGAGCGCGTAAGCTGCCCGCACCATGACAGGATATCCGATCTTCTCGGCTGCCTGGAAGGCATCCTCCAGCTGTAGATTTAAGGAGTCATTAGTAGAGCTTGGAATGGATGCCTTCGCTCCTCAGATACCACTTGTCAAACATCAGTCTCACTCCAAAATCAAACCTTACCCCTTGAAAAACAAACACACAGGTTGCACTCCAACGTTTGCTTTATAAGTGCAGCCTACACAGAAAGAAATTCTTGCTATTGAACTTCATCAGGCCTCAAACCGCTTCACACACAGCAGATCACCTTTTGAGCTGCATTCACACACAGCAGCCATGTTGCACCGAGCACAGTCCCATAAACACCCACGAGAGATGGACAACCAGTTTTTCTGTGGTGGTGGTGGGGTTGTTGAGGGAGAATTTCCCCCAATAGTGCAGTGGGATCTTGAACATTCAGCTGAAGGGGTGGGTTTCACAGTCCACCCAATGGACAGCACCTCCAACAATGTAACATTCCCTCAGTGCTGCACTGAGGTGTCAATCTCGTTCACACACTCAATCACAGCGTCTTGGAATCACAATCTTCTGGCTCATTCTCGGATTCCTACAGCTCTGCTCATGGGCCTTTCTCCAGGAAAGGACAGGGGTTACAAAATATAAACTTTAGATATAAAACACTTGTTCAAGTGCCTTAACTATTAGAAAGAAATCACTTCAGATTCTGTAATTGGGGAATAATCCTTCAAATCAGGTCAAGCTAGAATCAAGGAATTTTACAGGAATCTTTTAGGAACACCGGCCCATTCCCAACCAGAACCTCCACCGGCCCATTCCCAACCAGGGGCACCCCCGGCCCAGTCCCCAACCAGGGGCACCCCCGGCCCAGTCCCCAACCAGGGGCACCCCCGGCCCAGTCCCCAACCAGGGGCACCCCCGGCCCAGTCCCCAACCAGGGGCACCCCCGGCCCAGTCCCCAACCAGGGGCACCCCCGGCCCAGTCCCCAACCAGGGGCACCCCCGGCCCAGTCCCCAACCAGGGGCACCCCCGGCCCAGTCCCCAACCAGGGGCACCCCCGGCCCAGTCCCCAACCAGGGGCACCCCCGGCCCAGTCCCCAACCAGGGGCACCCCCGGCCCAGTCCCCAACCAGGGGCACCCCCGGCCCAGTCCCCAACCAGGGGCACCCCCGGCCCAGTCCCCAACCAGGGGCACCCCCGGCCCAGTCCCCAACCAGGGGCACCCCCGGCCCAGTCCCCAACCAGGGGCACCCCCGGCCCAGTCCCCAACCAGGGGCACCCCCGGCCCAGTCCCCAACAGGGGCACCCCCGGCCCAGTCCCCAACAGGGGCACCCCCGGCCCAGTCCCCAACAGGGGCACCCCCGGCCCAGTCCCCAACAGGGGCACCCCCGGCCCAGTCCCCAACAGGGGCACCCCCGGCCCAGTCCCCAACAGGGGCACCCCCGGCCCAGTCCCCAACAGGGGCACCCCCGGCCCAGTCCCCAACAGGGGCACCCCCGGCCCAGTCCCCAACAGGGGCACCTCAATGATGACTCAACGACTAAGATAGCTTTTTACTGTAAAGGGAGCGTGCAAGATTATAGGGGAGGCAGAGAGTTAAGAGCAGATACCTCCCCACGGGGTGGGAGAGAAAACAAACCGAGGGCAAAGCAAGGTACTGGCAGAGGTCAGGGAGCCTACCAGAGTACAACAGATCTAGGGGAGGAAAAGAAGACAAACCCATGGGAAGGAGGATGCGAGAGCAAGAGTGGAACAGCATCTCTGCCCGAGTCTCACCGTCTCTACTGCAAAGCTTGGAGCTATTTTCTCCTTGATTTCCAGCAGTTTGTCTGCAAACAGCTGCCTGTCCTCAGTGGCCATGATGGAGGTGATGGGGGTTCCCAGCACCTGGACACCGTACTTCTCCAGCACTCCTTGCTTGTACAACTCCACACCTGCCGCAAACAAGACACATCAATAGTACAGTTAACCTCGGTACCCAGAACTGCTGGAGATCCACTCGGACTGCTCAGGGGGAGCCCTCTGCACCTTGCAGTCACTCCCAGTCATTATTCTAGAAAATAAAGTAAAGTTAGAGGTGGTGTAACATACTGCACGAAACACCCGTACACATGCTGCTCACAAACTGCGATTCATTGCTCCACATTAGTCCCAAGTTTAGATTTTAATCCAACCGATCTGGTAGTGTAGAAAGTTAAAAAAAAGACGCACAATCCAGTCAGCAGTGCGTATGAAATTACAATGAGATTTTAGCCCAACTCGGAGAAGTGTGCAAAGAACAAGGAGGGAGGCCCACCAGAATCCTTAATGGGTTTCCACGGACTGCGTCTCCAGTGCATCCAGTTAGCTTGGTGACGGTGCATGAACTGGTAGAAGAGCAGAGTCCCACAGAGGAATGAATTGCTGACTGACGCGGGAGATCGCGGAGGGCGCAAGTGCAAACAGAAGTCATGTGACTTCTATTAACCAGGACAATTGGGACAGTTGAATGAACAGTGTCTACTGTGTTGTGTACTAGCCGCCGCGCTGTTTATTTGTACACAACATTCAGTGCAAATGTTTTTAAAGGCTGAATCTTAGAGGAACCATTTGCTGCCAGATGGAGTGGGCCTCTGCAATCAATACACAAGGCAGCACAATATCTGCATTACCAGCTGGTGACTGGATTCAATGAAATGAAGTCTGTGTCGAGATAGCGGTTCCCACACCAACAACCCTGGGCGAGAGGAGGGACCTGCCAGGGTTCCTGCTCCTCATAGTTACCCTGTGCCCTTGGCTAGAAGTGTGAGAGCATTGAGTGAAACAGCATTGGACCCTTCATGGTCAAGTACTCTGACGATACTCCACAGTCTCTCCCCACACATGTAGAGTAGCCAGTTGCACCAGATACCAGGGGCATAGACCAGCAAGGAGTCAACCACAGGAGAGGAGAGGGGGGGAAAAAAATTGGCTAAAAAAAGACGTTCTTCAATAAAGAACATTGCCACTCTGCAAATAACTCACCACAGTTCAGGGCAGTCTGCCCTCCCATGGACAGCAGTATCCCATCAGGCTTTTCTGTTTTAATAATATCAGTCACAAACTCTGGGGTGACAGGTAAGAAATAAACTGTGTCCGCTTGCTTAGCTCCCACCTCATTCGTCTGCACTGATGCAATGTTCGGGTTCATTAATACAGTTTTTAGATTTTCTTCCTAAAGAAAGAGACAAAACCTAGAAGGTTCAGTATAGGAATGTGTTGAACTTGCCGGGAGGTTACATGTACACTCCTACAACAAGGAAGAGGTTGATAATCCACACACACAATTACACTGGCTCAATTAGACAGCATCCTATTCATCACCCAGCAGCATTTACGCTGTATCTAACCCGTGCTGTACCTGCCCTGGGAGTGTTTGATGGGACAGTGTAGAGGGAGCTTTACTCTGTATCTAACCCGTTCTGTACCTGCCCTGGGAGTGTTTGATGAGGCACTGGATGCTTGAGAAGAAAACGATTTAATTTCCAGCTCTATGAACAGCACAAAATTCACAAAAAACAGTAAATAGAAAGAACACAGAGGGTCGGGGTGCTGTTGGGTGTGTTGATAATGAGCACCAAGCTCCAGTGACGGGCAGAAACAACATCCCATGGTCTAGGCGAAGGCCTACCTGAAGTGGCACTGAAGATTCACAATCTATGCTGTATTACCTGAGCTCACCTGAGCCAACTAATGGAGCATTACAATTGGTTTCAGATCCCTGAGGTTAGGAAGGAGAGGATCTGACAGAGACCCTGCCCATTATCCAGTGACATCAACAGCTTGCATTTATATAGCACCTTTAACATAGTAAAATGTCCCAATGTGCTTCACATGAGCATTAACAAAATTTGACACCGAGCCACATCAGGAGATATTGTGACAGGTAGGTTTTAAGGAGCATCTTCAAAGGAGAGAGAGACGGAGAGGTTTAGAGAGGGAGTTCTACTTCTGCAAAGTGTGTGTGAGAGTGTGTGCACATGTTTATGTATATATAAATGGCAGGTGAAGACAATGTCACACTCAGATGTGATGCATCCCATGACAAAATAGCCCGATGACACATAACTGTCTGGGCTCAGAAATGTAGAATAGTCAGTTGGGCAAGATATTGGAGGAGCTCGGGTACCCAGTGAACCTGTAACCTGGCGAGTCAGTGCTCCCAGGAGGAGAGAAGAGAAGTTGAGACCTCACCTTTAATGCTTTGATTGCCTGCGATCCAGAGTAATCAAACTCTCCAGCCTGGCCGATCGAGAGGCCTCCGGAACCCAAGACTAGGACCTTGGAAACCTGAAACCAGCAACAGAACATGATGAAGAAAGGCAAGAACAGGAGGGAGGCCATTCAGCCCCTCGACTGCCATTCAATTATATCATGGCGGATCTGTATCTTAACTCCATTTACCCGCCTTGGTTCCATAACCTTTGGTGCTCTTGCCCAACAAAAATCTAACAATTTCAGTTTTGAAATTTTCAATTAACCCCCAGTCTCAACAGCTATTTTGGGGGAGAGTTCCAGATTTCCATGACCATTTGTGTGAAGAAATGCTTCCTGACATTACCCCTGAATGGCCTGGCTGTAATTTTAAGGTTATGCCCTCTTGTTCTGGACTCGCCCACCAGAGGAAATAGTTTCTCTCTATCTACCCGATCAAATCCTATAATCATCTTAAACACCTCAATTAGATCACCCCTTATCTTCTATACTCGAGGGACTACAAGCCTAGTCTATGGAACCTGTCCTCATAATTTAACCCTTTTAGCCCCGGTATCTGGTCCACATGCGCTGCTCCCCCTCCAAGATCTCCTCCCTGAGGTGCGGTGCCCAGAACTGAACGCAGTGTCCAGATGGGGTCTAACCAGAGCTCTGTACAGCTGGAGCATCACTTCCCCCCCTCTGTATTCCAGCCCTTGAGATAAAGGCCAACATTCCATTAGCATTTTTAATTATGTTTTGAACCTGTCCACAAGAATGATGTTGGAGAGGAAGAATAAATGGATAAAATCACTGTAGTGTAGTGAAGAAAAGGAAGGAGCCAGCAAGCCATGACAATATAGAGGCCCAACCACAAATACCAGACAATGAATAAAATCCCAACCCCAGTAATTAATGTATGCACTACAAAAAACACTTGCATTTTATCACATCTCCGAGAACAGCCCAAAGCATTTCACATGCACAAACAGTTTTGTAACCAAGGACAGTAGCTTTTTTGCACAAACCAACATCCCATAAACTAGAAATAGGGTGAATGACCAGCTTAGCTCATACTTCTGGGGAGTGTTGATTGAGAGAGGAGTATTGGATGGGAGAGATCGCTGGTCCTCTTCAAATGGGGCCATGGCATTTTTAAATAGCCACGTGAACAAACAGGAACAGTAGTGCAGAGGTCATATTACTGGACTAATGATTCAGAGAACGCAAGTTCAAATCCCACCATGGCAGTTTGACAAACTGGAAATAAATAAGAAGCTGTTGGATTGTCGTAAAAACCCAACTGCCGTATATAGGTCAGACTCTTAACTGCCCTCCGAAGTGGCCGAGCAAGTCATCAGTTGTATCAGACTGCTATAGTAGTTCAAGAAGGCCTCGGAGACCACAGAGTAAGCGACTGGAGGATCAGGACAGCGAGAGCAGGCAAAGCAAATAGGGGAAGGAGAGAGAAAGAGAGAGAGAGAGACAAAGAGACAGAGAGAGAGAGAGAGAGAGAGAGAGAGAGAGAGAGAGAGAGGAAACAACAAAGGAGAGAGAAAGACAGACAGACAAAGAGAAAGAGGAGAAAACATGATTTTTGCACGTGCCATTCCAAAATAATGCTTACAGGCAGACTGATTAGAATATTGTGTTCACTCAATGTACAATCACTGAAGATAAAGCAAACCAACCTTAAGCCTCTCAGGGGGAGGGGGCACTGATGGCATCACAGAGGCAATGTTGGTGCCTTTTCCTTTCTTTATTAGCGAAATAAAAGCGTCAAACAAGAACTGAAAGAGAGAGTCAGTGTTAGTGGACTCCATATCGAACGCGGTGCAAAGTGCCTTCACAAACCAGGAGCAAGCTGGCAGCAGGCAAAACTTACAGATCATACTTTCCAGTATGTTCAGAGAATCACAGAATGATACAGCACAGGAGACCATTCAGCCCATTACGTCGGCTCTTTGAAAGAGCTCTCCAATTCGTCCCATTCCCCCGCTCTTTACTATAGCCCCGCAAATTTTCCACATTCACGTATTTATCCAATTCTCTTTTGAAAGTTACCATTGAATCTGCTTCCACCGCCCTTTCAGGCAGTGCAATCCAGATCATAACAACTCGCTTCACATTTCCCGGCGTTACATTTCATCTGCCATGTGTTTGCCCATTTTACCAGTCTGTCTCTATCCTCCTGAAGTCTGTTACTATCCTCCTCACTGTTGAGTCTGTGTGTCCCAGTTATGCTTATGATCAATCACTGGACACAGACAACAAGAATAACTTTTAACAGGTCTTTACTATTCGGAGGTCAGGGCTGAACTGCCCAGCAATTCTCTACACAACACTTATATACCGGTGTGGTCACCACCGGTATTACAGTATACAGCAGCCAAGAGAAAGTAGTACATCTCTTAAGGTAGTTCTCTTAAGGTGGAACAGGTTACATACACCGCACTCACAGTTTACTACATTGCTGAGTTTTGTGTCATCGGCAAACTTTGAAATTATGCCATGTATACCCAAGCCCAGGTCATTAATATATATCAACGAGAGCAGTGGTTCTAATACCGACCCCTGGGGGACACCACTGTACACCTCCCTCCAGTCTGAAACACAACCGTTCACTACTATTCTGCTTTCTGCCCTTAGCTTTTGGATCAACGCTGCCTCTGCCCCTTTAATCCCATGGGCTTCAATTTTTCTAACAAGTCTACTGTGTCAAACGCCTTGTGAAAGTCCATATACACAACATCAACTGCACTGCCCTCATCAACCCTCTCCATTACTTCATCGTGAACTCAATCAAGTTAGTCAAACACGATTTGCCTTTAACAAATCAGTGCTAGCTTTTATTTATTAGCCCATATTTTTACACGTGGCAATTAATTTTTTTCCCTAGATTATTGTCTCTAAAAGTTCCCCATCCACCAACGTTAGGCTGATTGGCCTGCAGTTTCTGTGTTCATCCCTCTCCCTTTTTTGAACAGGGTGTAACATTTGCAATCCTCCAGTCCTCTGGCACCACTCCCATATCTAAAGAAGGATTGGAAGATTATGGTCAGAAACGCTGCAATTTCCACTCTTCCTTCCCTCAGCAACCTAGGATGCCTCCCATCCGGACCGAGTGACTTCTCTACTTTGACCGGTGTTGCATGAGCCACGTCATCTTTTCTAACTAGTTCTGACGAAGGGTCATCGACCTGAAAAGTTAACTCAGTTTCACTCTCTACAGATGCTGCCTGACCTGAGCATTTCCAGCATTTTGTGTTTTAATTTCAGATTTCCAGCATCCGTAGTATTTTGCTTTTCTTTACTAAGTAGTTTGCATATTCTTGATTAATGAAGAATGACAAACTGAGCAGCAAATATATTTAAAAGCAGGCCACAAGTGAGCACAAATTACTGTCAGTATTGGCACTCCTAATGTGCTGGTGAGGAGTAGAAAGTGTAAATGACAGAGATTCCCCACTTAACGAAAGCACTAACCAAGACCCAGGGAGAGGGGGAATGGTGCCCCGGGCAAATCAGCAGGACAAACAGTCATTTTGGTTAAAAACTTCTTTTGCGATGGATTTCCGTGAGTCGTGGAGCTCTGCTGTATGGTGGCAGTCGACAAGTAGAGGAGCCCAGTGGTGTGGTGACGGCATGTCAGGAGTGTTGGGGTACAGTGGCCAGAACTAGACTCGGTACCCCAACAAGAGACACCTCCAGGAGAGAGGGGAATAGGTCAAGAAATAAATCATTGGAACAAAACACGTTTGCAAAAGCTGTCTCAGAGGGAGACAGTCACTGGTTGCTGTAGGTCACCGCACTGCCACCAGAACTGCAGGAAGCAACGCTCACCTCATCAAAACATCATTTCCAGCCAGATTCAGCACAGAGCAGCTTTTCCACACTTGGGCACATGCTGGACAATAGTGCAGTCTCGGCCACACACGTCAAAAGACAACAGCACTGCAGTTGGAAACTGCATGCCGGTCGCAGCTAGGACCCACGCAGGGCAACAGACTGGGTGCCAGAGAGAGACTGAGGCACAGACTGCCGTCCACAGACTGCGTTTTAGACAGAGGCTGAGGCACAGACTGCCGTCTACAGACTGGGTGCCAGAGAGAGACTGAGGCACAGACTGCCGTCTACAGACTGCGTTTTAGACAGAGACTGAGGCACAGACTGCCGTCTACAGACTGCGTTTTAGACAGAGACTGAGGCACAGACTGCCGTCTACAGACTGGGTGCCAGACAGAGACTGAGGCACAGACTGCCGTCTACAGACTGGGTGCCAGACAGAGACTGAGGCACAGACTGCCGTCTACAGACTGGGTGCCAAACAGAGACTGAGGCACAGACTGCCATCTACAGACTGGGTGCCAGAGAGAGACTGAGGCACAGACTGCCGTCTACAGACTGGGTGCCAGACAGAGACTGAGGCACAGACTGCCGTCTACAGACTGCGTTTTAGACAGAGACTGAGGCACAGACTGCCGTCTACAGACTGGGTGCCAGAGAGAGACTGAGGCACAGACTGCCGTCTACAGACTGCGTTTTAGACAGAGACTGAGGCACAGACTGCCGTCTACAGACTGGGTGCCAGACAGAGACTGAGGCACAGACTGCCGTCTACAGACTGGGTGCCAGACAGAGGCTGACATTTAAAGAGTGACTCCACAAGGGTCAGGCTCATGCAGTCCAGCAAGTTACCCATGAAGGACCACATGAACATTTTGCAGACCTGCCATGGATACCTGCGAGTCAAACTCTATCACATACATTTATGCTGCGTTATCAACTGTCCAAATTAGTACATTTGTATCAAAGCAGCTGTATGGAAAATTATAGAGTCACAGGCCTGTACCCACCAGTACTGTACCCCAGTGTTATACAGTGACAGACCTGCACCCACCAGTACTGTACCCCAGTGTTATACAGTGACAGACCTGTACCCACCAGTACTGTACCCGTGTTATACAGTGACAGACCTGTACCCACCAGTACTGTACCCGTGTTATACAGTGACAGACCTGCACCCACCAGTACTGTACCCCAGTGTTATACAGTGACAGACCTGTACCCACCAGTACTGTACCCGTGTTATACAGTGACAGACCTGTACCCACCAGTACTGTACCCCAGTGTTAGTGACAGACCTGTACCCCCCGTACTGTACCCGTCTTATACAGTGACAGACCTGTACCCACCAGTACTGTACCCCAGTGTTATACTGTGACAGACCTGTACCCACCAGTACTGTACCCCAGTGTTATACAGTGACAGACCTGTACCCACCAGTACTGTACCCCAGTGACAACAACTTGTATTATATAGTGTCTTTAACGTAGTAAAACATCCCAAGGCGCTGTACAGGAGTATTTTAAGACAAAAAAATTGACACCGATCCACATAAGGATAAATTAGGGCAGGTGATCAAAAGCTTGGTCAAAGAGGTAGGTTTTAAGGAGCGTCTTAAAAGAGGAAAAAGAGATAGCGAGGCAGAGGTTTAGGCAGGGAATTCCAGAGCTTAGGGCCTCGGCAACAGAAGGCACGGCCACCAAAGGTTGAGCGATTATAATCAGGGATCCTCAAGAGTGCAGAATTAGAGGAGCGCAGATACCTCGGGGGGTTGTGGGGCTGAAGCAGATTAGAGAGATAGGGAGGGGCGAGACCATGGAGGGTTTTGAAAACAAGGATGAGAATTTTGAAATCAAGGGGCTGCTTAACCAGGAGCCAATGTAGGTCAGTGAGCACAGGGGTGATGGGTGAATGGGACTTGACTGCCCGTGTCCTAACTCGCACCGAGTTTTGGATCACCTCAAGTTTATGTAGCGTAGAATGTGGGAGGCCAGCCAGGAGTGCGTTGGAATAGTCAAGTCTAGAGGTAACAAAGGCATGGATGAGGGTTTCAGCAGCGGATGAGCTGAGGCAGGGGCGGAGACGGGCAATGTTACGGAGGTAGAAGTAGGCGGTCTTTGTTACGCTGCAGATGTGTGGTCGGAAGCTCATTTCAGGATCAAATATGACACCAAGGTTGCGAACAGTGTGGTTCAGCCTCAGACAGATATTAGGGAGAGGGATGGAGTCAGTGGCTAGGGACAGGGTTTGTGGCGGGGACCGAAAACAATGGCTTCGGTCTTCCCAATATTTAATTGGAGAACATTTTTGCTCATCCAGAACTGGATGTCGGACAAGCAGTCTGACAATTTAGACACTGTGGAGGAGTCGAGAGAAGTAGTAGTAAGGTAGAGCTGGGTGTCGTCAGCGTACATATGGAAACTGACGCTGTGCTTTCGGATGATGTCGCCAAGGGGCAACTTGTCGATGAGAAATAGGAGGTGGCCAAGGAGAGATCCTTGGGGGACACCAGAGGTAACGATGCGGGAGCGGGAAGAGAAGCCGTTGCAGGTGATTCTCCGGTTACAATTAGATAGATAAGAATGGAACCAGGCGAGTGCAGTCCCACCCTGCAGGCCTGTACCTCACTTAAAGCTCAAATTAGTCTCCGGGTTGGAAGGACGAAAGCTATCATTGTAGCACTGGGTGTTTCTCAGTTGAAGTGACTGGGCAAGGCTCTTGTACTGCTGTGGACTCTCGCTTCAACTCGTCAGAAAACACACCCTGATGTTCCAGCTCTATTTCCAACCCACCAAATCAAACAAATTCCACACCTGTGCTTTCAGCGAGTGATTTTTTTTAGGAACTTCTCTGTTAATTTTGAGGTTTACGTTTATAGTTAGACCTCCTCTGGACTTTGGTTGGTAAAAATATTTGACTCACTTCAGTATCTGTTGGTCCTCCCTTTGCCTCTGGATGGAACTGTGCAGTAAAGATTGGTTTGCTGTCATGCACGATTCCCTGAAACAAAATAATTAAACTTATTGCTTTTCATTTAAGACTTGTCTTCCCGGTTAGTGACGGGAGCACTTTTATTTTGCAGAAGCGACAGTTTCCTCGCAGTTTTCCTTTCAGTCCCCTCCACCTCACAACATGCGCAACAAACTGGCTGCAGGAGCAGCCCCGAGACAACACAAGTCTCCCTTCGATAGTCCCTCCCTACCTGTTCACAGAATGATACAGCACAGGAGGAGGCCATTCAGCCCATCGTGTTGTGCAAGCTCTTTGAAAGAGCTATCCAATTAGTCCCACTCTCCCTCTCTTTTTCCCATAGCCCTGGAAATTTTCTCCCCTTCAAAAGCATTTATCCAATTCCCTTTTGAAAGTTATTATTGAATCTGCTTTTTTTTTTTTTTTTTAATTAGTTCCTGGGATGTGGTCGTCGCTGGCAAGGCCAGCATTTACTGCCCATCCCTAATTGCCCTCGAGAAAGTGGTGGTGAGCCGCCTTCTTGAACCGCTGCAGTCCGTGTGGTGAAAGTACTCCCACTGTGCTGTTAGGGAGGGAGTTCCAGGATTTTGATCCAGCGACGATGAAGGAATGGCGATATATTTCCAAGTCAGGATGGTGTGTGACTTGGAGGTGGTGGTGTTCCCATGCGCCTGCTGCCCTTGTCCTTCTAGGTGGAAGAGGTCACGGGTTTGGGAGGTGCTACCGAAGAAGCCTTGGCGAGTTACTTCCACCGCCCTCTCAGGCCATGCATTCCAGATCATAATAACTCATTGCGTTAAAAAAAATTCTCCCAATTGGTGCAAAGGTAAGTGGCCAGAATGAATTTTGCAGATCGTGCGCCACGCCCACTGATGTCATGATCTGCCTGGCGTTGAAGTCCCCGGCAGTACCTCGTACCGGTGGCACAACAGGAGGTCCGGATTTGCCTTGCGCCGCTGGATTCGCCTCACCCCGGTGCTACTGCAGCAGCGCCCCGTTACCGCCCTCTGCAGACGCTAACGGAAGGCGCTAAGCAACTGAATTTTTCCCCCAGCTTCTCTTGTCTCTCCACATAACTGAAGTCCCACAGCCCTGGTACCATTCTAGTAAATAATCTCTGCACCCTTTCTAATGCCTTGACATCCATCCTAAAGTGTGGTGCCCAGAATTGGCCACAATACTCCAGCTGGGGCCTAACCTGTGATTTATAAAGGTTCAGAGTAACTTCTTTGCTTTTGTACGCATTGCCTCTATTAATAAAGCCAAGATCCCACATGATTTTTTTTTTTTTTTTCAAATAAAAGAGCCTCATCAGCTTGTCCCACCACCTTCATATACAAACACTTAATTCACACATACTCCCATTTTAAATAAGGGTCAACAGTGTCAAAATAGCACCCACAGGAATGGAGTATGAACACAGCAAGTGCTCATACGCGAACTTTACAGATCAGATGAGAATTTTTAAGAACAGAAAAAGGCCAGTGGACCAAATAAATCCACTTTATACACTGCATACTACAAATGGAAGGGTAAATCCAGCTATCTCGGCAGGGTGTAGACAGAACTTTAACACTGTCGCACCGATTCTCCAGCCCGAGCTCCCTTCCAGACCAGCTCCTCGCAGGGGGCACGCGTTGACTATCTCAGGCCTGTACTTCATTCGAGCGCGCAGCCTGAGATTGGCGAATTCACCTTGCACTGCATCACAAGAGCAAATTTCTACTGATACATCTGAAATCTTGCCACAGACAGTGACCAGAGACATTCTTAACCAAATGAAAAGATACACAAATGGATTGGATGCACTGACAGATGGCCACATATACAGATACCTACAGGTGCCGTCAGGTGAATTGCAGATTACAAGACGCGATTCAATGGGCCAAATATTTAGACAGCCCAAGTAACCCACAGCCACTGTAGTTGAGCGCTCTGTGCCCTTGAATAAAGTTCCACAGAAGTTGAGTTTTGAAATGTCGGACACATGTAGTTCTCGCATTTCATGCAGTGCAGCCACAGCATGAGAACTCATCAGCTATACATACAGATCAATTATTCAAAGAGACAGCATCTGGTGGCGTGGAGAAGGATTTATATCACCCACTGTGATGTTCACAGACTCACTTACCGATACTGGAGTGATATCGACCCTCATATTCCTCATTCAACACATGCTCCTTTGCACAAGACAGCTGCACATAACCAGCACCAACAAATGCAGGTGGATTAACCCAAGCTGCATGCCTCGAGAAGAGGATCCGCAAGATTCCAGGCAGGAGGACAAAGTGGAGGGGTCTGGGCGGGGGTGGGGGCTCAGAGGCCGGCCAGGCAGAGTCCAGCTGCCTCTGTCAAGCTCATGGAGAGGATTATCCTTTGGTTTTCGTTCTTTAACTCTTCACTCACCCACTCGTTCACTCCCTCACAGCACCTGGCCATGTCAGGCTGCCTTTCCCATCATTCTAAACTAGGTTCTTCTCCTCCTGTGAGTGACCAAGTGGGGGGGAAGACGGATTGAGCGCAAATCTCCAGCTCAACCAAGCGCCTCAGCATCCTGCGTCACCCACTCCAACAGTAGCACAAGCTCCACACGAGCCCCTCAGCTAAGCCAGACACTGAACAGTCACTTCCTCCTGGCCATTGCCAGGTCACACAGAAAGTGGGGGGGGGGAGGGGGGGGGGCACCTTGGTGGGTGCAGCCAGACAATGCTAGCTGTTGGTTACCTTGGCATGCTTTCCTGCAGTGCCACTGAACACGAGGTACTGCGACTGGGCTGCTTCAGAGGCATCATCTAATAGAATAGTTCATCAGTTATTCACATCTTAGTCATGTCATCAGTGGCCTGCTTCCTTTAGAAGGAGCAGCCTTCAGCTGCACTAAACATCTGCTCCAGCCAGGTAGGTTCTCCCGTCTGCAGGTACCAGGTAGACAGAGCATCTCATGCAGCCTGACCTGCCAGGCACCCCTCAGGTGGTCCTCTTCTTCCAAACACATCAGGGGGGAGGGAGACATCTCACTGGGAAACCCCACTTCTGGCCGCCCCCTCTGAAACCGCCACAAGCCCAAACCATTTCCCTGGATCGGGAGTCATCAGAAACGCACCGTGGGCCTGCAGCAAGACTCTCGCCTCCAAGAAGGAGTGCAAGAGTGTGTCAGCCGTGGCTCAGTGGGTAGCACACTCGCCTCGGAGTCAGAAGGTCGTGGGTCGAACACAAAAATTTAGGTTGACACGCCAGTGCAGTGCTGAGGGAGTGCTGCACTGTCGGAGGTGCCGTCTTTCGGATGGGATGTTAAACAGAGGCCCGGTTTGCTCTCTCAGGTGGATGTAAAAGATTCTATGGCACTATTTCGAAGAAGAGGTGAGTTATCCCCGGTGTTCTGGCCAATATTTATCCCTCAATCAACATCACTAAAACAGATTATCTGGTCATTATCACATTGCTGTTTGTGGGAGCTTGCTGAGCACAAATTGGCTGCCGCGTTTCCCACATTACAACAGTGACTACACTCCAAAAGTACTTCATTGGCTGTAAAGCGCTGAGACGTTCGGTGGTCGTGAAAGGTGCTATAGAAATGCAAGTCTCTTTCAAAGAGGAGAATGTTGACAGTATAAAAGTGAGGAAGTGATACTTAGTTGTACAGAGACCTAGACAGATCCCATCTGGAGCACCGCATTCAGTTTTGGCCACCAAACCTTAGGCAGGATAGATTGGCCTTGGAGGGGGTGCAGCGCAGATTCACCAGGCTCAAAGGGTTAAATTATGATGACAGGTTGCAGAGACTTGGTGTGTATTCTATCACGATAGAGAGATGCTCTAATCAAGGTCGATTCTAATGCTCTCCTGGCCGACCTTCCACCTACCACCCTCTAAACTTCAGCTCATCTAAACTCGGCTGCCCGTGTCCTGACTCGCACCAAGTCCCGTTCACCCTTCACCCGTGCTCGCTGACCTACATTGGCTCCCGGTCTGGCAACGCCTCGATTTAAAAATTCTCATCCTTGCGTTCATATCCCTCCAATGCACTCGCCCCCTCCCCATCTGTACCTCCTCTAGCCCTACAATCCACCCCTCCCCCACCCAGAGATATTTCTGCGCTCCTCCAATTCTGGCATCTTGCACAGCCCCGATTTTCATCGCTCCAGCTGTCACCTGTCCTCATTTTTTCTTTGGCTACATGTCAAAGTTTGTCTAAATGCTCCTGTGAATGGCCTTGGGAGGTTTTACTACATTAAAAGGTGCTGTATAATGCAAGCTGCTGTTGTGTTTAAAATGATAAAAGGGTCTGGTAGGGTCGAGAGAGAGAAACTATTTCCTCTGGAGTGAGAGTCCAGTATAAGGGGGCACAATCTTAAAATTAGAATTAGGCTGTTCAGGAATGAAATCAGGAAGCACTTTTTCCACAGAGGGTAGTGGAAATCTGGAGCTCTCCACCTGCCTTCAAAAGATGCTGGGACATTAACACTTCCAAGATCAACAGATTTGTGTTAGGTAAGTTTATCAAGGGATATGGAGAAAAGGTTGTTAAATAGAGTTGAGGTACTGATCAGCCATGATTTAATAGAATGGCAGAACAGGCTCGAGGGGCTGAATGACCTATGTTCCTATGATCCGAATACAGCAGGAACACCTTACAAGGATCAGGTTACGGTGCTCCTGGAGGCTATACGGAGGCACACTGCACTAGCTTTAGGAGATGGCAAGAGTGGGGCATAATGCCAGGCCACAGCTTCGGTCTCCTTTATCCCAAAGGAGTGACACTCACCCGGCTTTAGCTTCCCCTTCCCTTTCCTGCAGATCCACCACAGCAATGGAGATGGAGGGAGGAGAGGACAAGCAAAATCATCACAAGAACATAAGAATTAGGAGCAGAAGTCGGCCATTCGGCCCCTCGAGCCTGCTCCGCCATCCAATGAGATCATGGCTGATCTTCTACCTCATCTCCACTTTCCTGCACGATCCCCATATCCCTTGATTCCTTTAATATTCAAAACTCTATCGATCTCTGTCTTGATTATACTCAACGACTGAGCCTCCACAGCCCGCCAAATTCCAAAGATTCACCACCCTCCGAGTGAAGAAATTTCTCCTCATCTCAGTCCTAAATGGCCGACCCCTTATTCTGAGACTGTGACCCCTGGTTCTAGACTCCCCAGCCAGGGGAAGCATCCTCCCTGTCAGGCCCCTTAAGAATTTTATTTTCATCTTTCATTCTTCTAAACTCGAGAGAATACAGGCCTAGTCTACTCAATCTCTCCTCATAGGACAATCCCCCCATCTCAGGAATCAGTCTAGAGAACCTTCATTGCACTCCCTCTATGGCAAGTATATCCTTCCTGTACCAAAACTGTACACAATACTCCAGGTGTGGTCTCACCAGGGCCCTATATAATTGCAGTAAGACGCCTTTACTCTTATACTCAAATCCTCTTGTAATAAAGGCCAACATACCATTTGCTTTCATAATTGATTGCTGTACCTGCATGTTAACTTTCAGTGATTTGTGTACAAGGACACCCAGGTCCCTCCGAACACCAACATTTCCCAATCTCTCACCATTTAAAACATATTCTGCTTTTCTATTTCCCCTACCAAAGTGGATAATTTCACACTTATATTCCATCTGCCACATTCTTACCCAACCCACACCCGCCCCTGTCGGCACGGTGTATCACCGAGGGGTCCACACCTGCCCCTGCCGGCACGGTGTATCACCGAGGGGTCACCACCCACCCCTGCCGGCACGGTGTATCACCGAGGGGTCCACACCCGCCCCTGCCGGCACGGTGTATCACCGAGGGGTCCACACTGGAAATGGTTAACTTGTCTGTTCTATCAACAGATGCTGCCTGACCTGCTGAGTGTTTCCAGCACTTGCTGTTTGTATATCATGGGGAATACCATACTTGCTCCGCTCCGAAGGGTGGTTCCCACCTGTGGTAATCGTTACTCCAACCTCCAGCTGTCTTCTGGCTCTCAAATCCCCTGCTGCCACTGGCTTGAGCTGATCCTGGAACAGCTGCACCTTATATTTCTCATTCCAACTTACCCCTGGTGCATTGAGAGTGTAAACACAGGAAATCTAGGGCTGATGTGCCACCGTTAAATATGTTCGGAACTTGGGTCCCCAGGGGCAAATTTGGGCATTCATTTTTGAGACGCAACAGCTTACACCAGAATTTGCTGGCAGTCAAGTCCGTTGCCCCAATTTTAGGCCTCAGAAACTTTCAAAGCAGGATGGAATTTCCTGTTTCTAGGTTTGTAGAGTGAAATTTCCTGTGGGAATGTCACTAGGAAGTTACACTTGAAATGATGCCCATTCGTACACCTAGTTTGCCGATGTCTATTTCCACCACCTCAAGCCATCCGACCATCTCTCATTTTTTAATGCGATTTTTACTGATTCCATAAAAATGCAATCCAAGAAACAGAAAAGGCAGGGCAGGTTTCCGTGAGGATAAAAGAAAAAAAATTGCAATAAAGCAGCAGAAAGTGACCGTTTCCTGCTGCACCCAATATTCTGGGCTTAATTTTAAACCAGCATAATTGCAGGAAATTCATGTGTAGGGGTCTTTAGCCTGGGGCGGAGCTATTCTAATGAGTGGAGAGGCATTCGCGGGGAGTGGGGGGTGGGGGGAAGCACAGATTGATAGACGGGTGCAATAGAGCAAGGAAATTCGGGGGGTGGGGGGAGCAGAGATTGATAGACAGGTGTAAAAGAGCAAGGAAATTCAGGCATTGCTCAAGAATGGGCACGACTCACTTGCACCCAGATTTCCTTAACCTTTTGCACCACATTAAGCCTTCCGGCACCAATGGACAGGAAATTCCATCCCATCATTTTTACTGTTTGAGTTCGGAGTTCACACACCCAACAATTCCATTGTGCCCTTCGGTTTGGGCCTCCAGCTCTCATCACTTGCTAATACCATCTGCCATTATCATGGCTGTTGAGAGTTTCCTGTGTCTTGGAATCACCACAGGGAGTGGTACAAGGGGAAGCTTTGAACTCAATTACACCAGTCCAGAGTTCAATAGTATTAGCTGGCACACAGAGCTATTCCTTCCTCACCTACCCCGAATCGAGCATTTTCCCCCCTCCCTATACCAAAGCTGCTGATTCCCCAGGCACTGGGCCCCTTCACCCAACTGCTCAGTCTCAACACTGGAGTCTAGACAGAGAGCTTTGGCAGACTATGCGACCATTGAGGGCATCACAACTGGGCCTGACCCTGCCTCATCTGAAGTCCACACTTTTGCACTTCCAGTAAAGGTCAATGGAGAACAAAGAGGACCAGGAATAATCTGTGGCACCCTCACAAAGACAGACTTCCGCAATCGGCACGGACCACCCGACCTACCTCGGCACTCGGCACGGACCACCCGGCCTACCTCGGCACTCGGCACGGACCACCCGGCCTACCTCGGCACTCGGCACTGACCACCCGGCCTACCTCGGCACTCGGCACGGACCACCCGACCTACCTCCGCACTCGGCACGGACCACCCGACCTACCTCCGCACTCGGCACGGACCACCCGACCTACCTCCGCACTCGGCACGGACCACCCGACCTACCTCCGCACTCGGCACGGACCACCCGACCTACCTCCGCACTCGGCACGGACCACCATTAAATCTGGGATTTTCTTGATCTGTATGGCTCAGCTGCTCATTGGCTTAAGCAAGACAGCCCTCGGGGAGTCAATGAAACATAATGCATTATTTAACAAATATACAGCACAAGAGCACTTGTTCATCTGGCAATATCATTGCTTCTCGGCCTCTGCTTACCTCATTGGTGCCGTCGTTAGCATTTACAAACATCGGCTTCCATCCTTCCGGCAGAGTTGAACTATCGATGGCGTATCCATGGTTCTGAGCAGTGATGAATGCCTGGCCATTCATTACATTCACCACGGGCTGGTTCTGTCCTCTGTAGAAAAGAACCAGCAGTTTGGTAGGCAGGCATTTTAGAAAAATCCATCAGCGTGTTCAGGCACTTCCCAACAAAGATTATTTTCCACCACCAGCCTCATTTCACATCGCTCGCAGTTCCTAAATAGCAGCCAGCTCCACCCTCCATGGCCCAATGGGTAAGTACTGATGGGTGCAGCACTGAACTGTAACCTGGGTCACTGTTGGTGTAGGCTATGGGAGCACCTTGGCTGCACTGTACTCAGGAGTCTGTACACTTGGCTGATGGAAGTATAGGTTCAAGTTCTGCTAGAACAGAAGACTTCAGGCCAAACTGCAAATATGGTCACTCATTTAGAGCCCAGGCCGAGAAGTCGAATGTGTTGGCTCTCGGCTGGATGTTCGGGTCCTGTGGGAAGCAGGTTTGGGCAGTTTCAGCCCCATTTCCTAGTTGGCCATGGGCGACTACATTAAACTGCCAACACTACAGCACCCCAACGAGTACCATTACCGCCCCTCGAGAAAAAGAGCATGCTTCAATAAATTGGTCGATAATCCTCCCATTCTAAATCAATAATTTTGATATTGTCCCAAGATGGACAGCTCCTTCTGGTGCTGGTAGAGTCAATGATTCTTGAGCTTCAGCTACAGAGGCCTATTTTTATCCTGCCCTTTTCAGACCATTAGGCCTGGAATTTCCTCTCCCTGTCGGAAGAGGATTGGGCTGAGAGTTCCACCGGCTATCCAGACCTTGCTGCGATCCTGACCCAATTTCTGGGGTAGGCACTAACTGAGGCAGGGCAGGTTCCCCACCAGTGAGTGGTAGGCCACCTGCCCACCCCACCACATCACCACCCCCCCCCCTCACCCCCTGCCCCCCCCACCCACAGAAAAACTCTGGCTGCATTGCTGCGGGACCACCACTCCATTTAAAAGGGGCAGGAGAACATTGAAGATCAAGGAGGGACCTGCAGTTTTTAGGTCTTGGACTGGGCCAAGGCAAAATCTGAAGCCTGACTGGTGGGAGAAGTGCCCACTGGAAGGTCTTCTTGTAAAATGGGGCATAGAGACAGAGTGACATAGTGCAAGATTGGAGTCAGGGCGGTCAGACTGCGTAGGGGTCGTAGGGTCCCTTCCCTGACTAACATAGCGAACCCACTGGCTTGTTGTAAAAATCCACCAGCTTTCAGAGTCAATTTCCTGATGTTAGTGCAAAAACAAATCACCAGATTTATTGAATTGAATTTCATGAGCTGCCATGGTGGGATTTAAACTCTGGGTTGCTAGCCCAGTACCACAAGCACTGCACTACCGCACCATACACAGAAAGAGCCAATGCAATCTGAAGAGAAGCGAGAAAAATTGGGGGAAAAAGACTGCAGCAACAACGGTTACAGGAGATAGCCCCAAGGTTTCTGGTACCTGTTTCCCATCGGTAGTTTGTAGCAATTGGCACCGACAGCCAATGCAGTCAGCTGATTCCCCATACAGATACCGAACACCGGCTCTGGCCGATTGCTTCCAATTACCTAAAGGACGGTGCAAAAAGCAACCATCAGTTACAGTGAAAGGATGGCGCGAGGGTGCGCCTCCAGAAATGAGGCAGTGCACTCTCAGCACCACAACCCTGCACTGGCCACACTGAAACATCGAACAGGCAGTTACATACAATAATGTGTTTACATAGAATCAAGTGAAGCCCACACCTTGTGTATGTTTGCGACCAGTTGTCCGGCCAACGTGGGATCTCCTGGGCCGTTGGATAGGAAGAGTCCATCGTACTCCATGTTAGTAAAATCACAATCCCACGGAACTAAATGTAATTCAACACCTCTCTGGAAAAGAAAAAAAGCAGCATTTACTACCATATTCTTTGGGCCTCATTAGAAGATCATTCATTTGGTAGCCTATTGTAAACTGTTATAATCAGTCATTTGTTACAAAAAAAGAGATTTCCTCTGGCTTCACATAGCAGCTTTCCCCTCAAGCCCCACTTCAGCTCAGTCAAAGAGCTAGTGGGGAAAAGTCATCGGCCCAGGTAGGAGTGGGTCACACAGGTGCCACCTCTGGGGTGTGTTGTGTATGCTGATCTCCGCAGGTCAGCAGTTAGCACCTCTGAGGCTTGGCAGCGAGGTCCTCCACAATCACATAGCCCGTTAACTCACCGCCTGGGATCACACCTCAGGAATGGCCACTTGGGAGAGGTTCCAGAGGGCTTGAGATATCCCCGGAACCAGACCAGTACAAGCCAGCGCTGGGATATTCCTGGAAACCGGAGCCAGCACAAGGCAGTGCTGGGATAACCCTGGAAACCAGACCTGGCACAAGCCAGCACCAGGATGTTCCTGGAAACTGGAGCCAGTACAAGCCAGCACCGGGACACCCCTGGGGACAAAGGCTCCATTGCACTGAAATCACATTGTGCTGATATTTGCACAAATATTGATGCATTTTTAGCAGACAATGGAATTTCACACAAAGGGACTGAGTATTCGTACACTAACATTCCCAGAGCGTGTCACGGCCCCTGGACTGAGTATTCATACACTAACATTCCCAGAGCGTGTCACGGCCCATGGATTTTACAGACAAAGGTTGGGACACTAACAGCCCATCCATAAACCTTACCCTCCCCCCACCAAAGGAAACCAGGAGAGTTTTAAAGGCATGCTGTTGCAGAAAGTGGAGGTGCTAAATGGCCCCAACAGAGTGGAGTAACAGTGCGACTATAGCTAAATACAGAGTGCTGTTGGGCGAGGGTGAGGGACAGGTGTAGATACCTTCACAAGAAGTCGGATTATGTTGTGTTTTATACCACAGTCCACTGCTACAATTTTGATTGCATTCCCTTTCCCGTAGACTTTAATTTCCTGTTGAAGGACAGAGAGATGTAACACATGGAACAAATCACTCAAACCAAATGTTCACTAGTAAAATCTCAACAACATGGAACGGCATCACGTGTACAAATACTTTACACACTCACCAGCTCCAATGGGCACAAGTCCAACAAGACACCATCTCAGTTATTCTGAGCAGGTTGGTCGCCCTAATCAAGGGGATTTCACCCAAGCATAGTAACACCATGCTGATACTGAATAGTGCAATTCCAGCTCAGCCTAGATGCAAGTTGTAAGGTTGGGGGAGGGGGGGGCAGGGGACTTTTCAATCCTGCACCACAAGCAGGGGAGCCCCCAAGATTGCCACAAACACTTGTGGAATAACCCCATAGCTATGAGGAGATTAAGCTTTGCAAACCTGTCAAAGTGGATGGGAGGAAAATACAAGCTGTTAGTAAGACATTTATAGGCAAGTCTTCAAACACAAGCTACGAAACTTACTTTGGTTGATATTTCTGCCATTAGGTTTCGCAGGTTGGGATCTACAAATTCTACAGGATCACCTTCAAACTCAATTTTACCGAGGATTGTTCCCTGTGAAGATGTTTTTAAAAATGCATGTAATATGTTTATTAAATGACTGGAAGCAAAACTCAATTTGTTGCAAGAATTTCACCAAACTGATTACCTTATCCCGGATAATCTTTGTGAGCATTCTTGTGTCTATTCCGTAAAGGGCTGGGATCTGTTCAACAAGAAAACATGTTCCATGAAACAAGTCACCAGAAAGAACAAAGTCAGTTTTAGCCCAAACTGCATTTCCTTCCCAATTCCAACTCTTCCCCTCAGAGACAACTTGAGATGCTGACTATAAGGGTGCTGCAAGCTGAGGCCAGAACGATGTATTCTGTTTGTCATCGAGCGAGGGCAGGACTGAGCTCAACTGCAATGTGTGCTCCCCACAGTCGAAGACACACCTCCAGCTCACCATCAAGGCTCAGATAATGGCCACATACCATTTACTGTAGGACAACCAGTGAGAGCCCAAGCACCCCAGCAGAGTCAACACAGGGAAAATAAAATGCTGACCATTCCTAACTTCATCAACATTCGTTGGGAATAAATAGACACAACAGGGACAAAGAGGAGAAAAATGTTCTTGCAGTCTTCCAAAAGAGGTCATTGTGCCTCCAATTAAGGTAATCCATTCCCTCTGGTAAAGGTTTGGAGTGTTTCAGAAGGCCTCAAAACTCCCAGCAACTCCCATCTAGCACGACCTTCCCTGAAGCCTATTAAAGGCATAATGACTGGAATTCCCGGGAACTCCGCCAATACATTCCCTTGATGTGGGGGGAGGGGCGGGGGCACGTTGGAAGATCCACCAATAGCTCCCCTTCTGGAAAATGGTTGCACCAAGCAGACAGGGTAGAATCTCTGGTTCTGCCCCAGGTTCCAGGCACAGGCAGCTAATCTGCCCCCTCAAGTCTCAACAACCTGCTACCTAAAAACAATATTCTCTCCTCCCTTCATTCTTTTGGGGAGGAGCTTACATTTATGACACCAGCTACTGACTCACCAACCAGTGGAAATAAGATGTGTTCCAGAAAGCATTTATAATTTAATAAGAAATAAGAAATAGAGAGGAAAGATTCACAAACCCATTTACAATACTGCTACGCACACAGTCACACCCATATTATGCCACTTCCAAAGAACAGTTGGACATTGAGCTGCAGCTTCGAGATCCTCAGATGGCTCAGGAGTAAAGGCAATATGTAAATGAACAATACAGACCCCCTAGACAGAGATCTAATCTCAGCCGGGCAGCAGGAGTAGTGCTACAATGAGCCTCAGTGCCTCTGGGTTAGGGAGAGGGGACATCAGCTGTGGTACATATGCCCTTGCTGGACGTTGCATGCAAATGCACATCCGGGTCAGAGGTGAAACCTGCACCCCAAACGGAGGGCCCTGCCACCCGCATTCACGAATGGAGAATGGCCAATAGGACAATGCATTAGAGGGGGTTTGGCACCTTGAATCTGGACCGCAGCAAAAAGGAGGGGGGCAAATTGGAGGGGAAAGAGTAACATACCTTTTCTTCATGTAACCACTCGCCAAGTGATTTAACAGAGTTCCAGTGACTATATTCATGGCTGTAATCCTGCACTAGTAATCCAGAAACCTAGAAATACCAAAACAAGAGATTACTCCAAGCACTTAATGCCCATGTGACAGTTCCATCCGAAAGTGAATCCTTGTGCTCATCACTGAGAGTGCCATCCATTTCCAGTATCCACAGTAAGCAATCAGCCTCCAATCAATGCATGGCACACATTAGATACAGAGTAAAGCTCCCTCTACACTGTCCCATCAAACACTCCCAGGGCAGGTACAGCACGGGTTAGATACAGAGTAAAGCTCCCTCTACACTGTCCCATCAAACACTCCCAGGGCAGGTACAGCACGAGTTAGATACAGAGTAAAGCTCCCTCTACATTGTCCCATCAAACACTCCCAGGGCAGGTACAGCACGGGTTAGATACAGAGTAAAGCTCCCTCTACACTGTCCCATCAAACACTCCCAGGGCAGGTACAGCACGGGTTAGATACAGAGTAAAGCTCCCTCTACACTGTCCCATCAAACACTCCCAGGGCAGGTACAGCACGAGTTAGATACAGAGTAAAGCTCCCTCTACACTGTCCCATCAAACACTCCCAGGACTTGGGCACTTTGGTGGCACAAATCTTCTCAATCCTCCATCCAGTAGATATCCCTTTGCTTACAGGAGGCAGCATGTATAGGCAGGAGAGGAAGGAGTCACCATAGCTTCAACTCTGTATTCCTAACAATGAGAAGGCCAATTACTTTGTGGGCTCAGAGACACTTGAGCAGAAGGGGAGGGGAGTCGGTGGTTGGTATTGTTCCCTTGTCATTTTTTATCTCATTTTTCAGTCACTCAGTCAGTGCAGCACTTTGGTCTAATGCAGTGCAATCTGTTCCCACATGAAGCTGTATTTCGAGGGGGTCCTCCTGCCAGTATGGTCTTCTTCTGCTCCTCTCGGTACCCAATAGCAGAAGGCAACAGCACCCAACCGAGCTGCTCACAGCACCCTGCAATGGCAAGCTCCATGGACACAGCCACTGCAGGAGTCGGCTGGGGAAGAGTCAGTCAATGAGTTTCAGAAGGGAACACTTGGCGAAAAATGAGTGAGAATGAGCTCGGACAAGTGGAATCGTACAATGTGCTCAAGGTCCAATTCTCAGCATCAGCATTTCACGGAGTAATGAGAGCGCGCGCCAATCCTGGGGACATCTATGGGGACTCCACAACCTATATCCGCGTAATGACCTCCCGACTGAGCTGAGGACCACCACGGAGATCTCAAGTCTGGCTGCAGGTATGCTACCGTTATAACTTTTGAATCTTGGCGTATCTGGGCATGTTGGAAACATGCCTCAAACAAATGCTTGTCAGCACAAGGATTACTGGTCCTTGGATCATGGACTGCAAGGACCCAGGCTTAAACAAAATCATTTCTAACCCCACCATTCTCAAAACCACACGGTGAATACAGTAACTAGTGCTTCTCTAACCCTCACAATTCCCAAACTCTGTTCACCACTTCAATACCATTTTTATGTGACCAGTTTACCCATGAATAGCAAATAAAGAGTTTGATCATATATTTCAACACCGTAATGTTAATAATATTTATTCAGCAGATCAATAAACCTGCCCACTTATCAATTACCCATTCAGGTACTAACAGACATTACCTGGATAAATTCAGATTCTACATATTTCATTAACCCCAATTCATCCAATTTCTTTGTATCTGGGACCCCGTAGTTTCCTGCCATGGGGGATGTGAGGGTCAGGATCTGTCCTCTATAGCTTGGGTCCGTCAAGGTCTCAGGGTAGCTAAAAAGTTAAAAAAGCTCGCCGTCAATCACAAATAAAGAAACTTCTCAAGTACCTTACCATTATAAGTATTTCCCAAGAGCGGTTTTTAATGTCGGCAAGTCCCACTCATTTGGCACACAGCAAGATCCCACATACAGTAATGAGTTGAAAGGCCAGTTTATCCGTTTGTGGATGATGGCGGAATGTTAACCAGGATACCAAAAGCTGGTACCCTTATTTTAATAAAGGCTTTACCAAACTGCAGGATACTGGATAAGAGCCTTAGATGAAGCACAGATGGAGCGAACAGGGAGTTGTCAAACCAACACTACTGGGATACCACATAATGCTGGGATACTCACTGACTTTCTGGAAGGACCTTAACACCAAACATTGGCTTGCCACTCTGAGGAATGTGTAAACCTGCTCTGCAGTCTAGTGACGGGACACGAGTCTGCATCCACCTGCTGAGATTCTGATCTCAACTGGGCCGCCGTGGGGAGCTGTCGAGTAATCTGATGTAAATACTGAGAGCTTTTCCTTCCAACAGATTTCCATTGCTGGCTGGCGAGAAGAGGGATCAGCACTGGTTTCCAGCTGCAGCAACAGCTTGGAGCCATACCCAGGCACTAGGTGCTTTGCACCCCGAGGGGGGGGGCGCTAATGGGAGGCGCAAAGCAACCGAATTTTTCCCCCATGGAATTTTAAAAATGTAGCCACAGATAATAGAGGAGATACAAGGCAAAGAGTGGGGTAAATGCATGTTTTCCGATTGGTAGGATAAGCGTAACGCTGGGACCTCTTGTTTTCCATTCATATAAATAATGTTAGCAAAATTGAAGCATTTGGGATTAAAAGGACAGCGACTGTGTGGATACAAAATTGGCTAAGGACAGAAAGCAGAGTGCAGTGGCGAACAGTTGTTTTTCAGACTGTGGGGAGGTATACAGTGGTGTCCCCAGGGGTCGGTATTAGGACCACTGCTCTTTTTGATATATATTAATGACCTGGACTTCAAAAAGAGCAGTGGTCCTAATACCAACCCCTGGGAAACACCACTGTATACTTCCCTCCAGTCTGAAACACAACCATTCACCGTTACTCACTGCTTTCTGTCCTTAGCCAGTTTCGTATAATTTCAAAGGTTGCAGATAACACAAAGCTTGGAATGTAGGAAACGGTGAGGTGGATAGTAACAGTCTTCAGAAGGACATAGACAGGCTGGTGAAATGGGCAGACACATGGGAGATGAAATTTAATGCAGTGAGGTGTGAATTGATGTTTGGAAGGAAGAATGAGGCGCAGCAATATAAACTAAATGGTACAATTTTAAAGGGGGTGCAGGAAGAGAGAGACCTGGGGGTGTAAGTACACAAAGCTTTGAAGGTGGCGGGACAAGTTGAGAAGGCTGTTAAAAAAGCATATACTTCGCTTTATAAACAGAGGCAGAGTACAAAAACAAGGATGTTATGGTAAACCTTTATAAATCACTTGTTAGGCCCCAGCTGGAATATTATTCAATTCTGAACACCACACTTTAGGAAGGATGTCAAGGCCTTGGGGTGCAGAGGAAATGTACTAGAATGGTACCAGGGATGTGGGACTTCAGAAGCTGGGGCTGTTCTCCTTGCAGCAGAGAAGGTTCAGGAAAGATTAAATGTGTGTTCAAAATCATGTGTATGCTCTCAATATTGGGGTTTGGAAGATGTAAACATCTGCCTCATGAAGGAACTGGAGGTCACCAAGTGGGGGGGGAGGGGAAACAGGGACGTGTGAAATTACTTCTTTTGGCGAATCAAACTTTATTCACTGAAAGCACTGGGCTCAGTTGTGCAGTCCTTTCTCTGGCTGCCCAGCTGCATCCATCTTTCCCCCCCCCCCCCATTCTCAGGATGTGGGCATCGCTGGCAAGATTGGCAATCTGGAGAGCTGCGTTGCTCTCCGTCTGTCTGCTTCCACTGGGAAGTATATGAATGACTCGGCCCTCCTGAACACAGCACCAGTGAGCTTCTGGTTGCGATGGGGAGCTGTTGCCTGACGAATGCGATGAAAGTCACCCACTGCTGGTTGAAAGGATACAGGCACAAAGAAAGTGAAGGCAGTTTTGCTGTTTTCTGGGACTGCTTTGCAGGTCTTCAGCCAGCATTTGACACATTTCCCCAATTGCCTCCGGGTGGGGGGGAAAAGGTAGAGTGCAGGCTTCTGAGGCACTGACGGGTAGAAGACTAAGCAAGACCTTTTTAGTTTGTATACGTTAGTGAGTGACTATGTGCTTGTAGAGAAGAAACATCTTGTGTGATGCCTTACACTAACCACCTCCATTGTCTCAAATTTCCTCTTCATAGAATAGGATTAGAGGGATTCCCAGTGCAAAGCAGTGCTTTGAGTAGAGCTGGAACACTTTACATTTCAGGCACCCAGCACCAGCATCGAGCACACCCAGGTTTGGGTACAGCATGAGTCAGGTGCAGAAAAAACTCCCCTCTGCACTGTCCTATCAACATACATGAGCCACAACTCAGAACAGCACCCCTATTGGAGAAGTGAGGCATTTTACTGCTTCTCATGCCAGTCTTTATGATCTCTGAGTGACATTACTAATTTAGTGCTGGTGCCAGACTGGAGGCAGCATCGAGCTCATCTCCACTCGAAACTGGAATGACTGTCCAATTTTTTCATGTAGAACCCTTGCACCAACAGATAAAAAGGAGACTTTCATACCATCTGGATCTAATGGAAGAGGTGATTCTGCCACCACCCCTCGTCACTGAGGACTGGACTGCCACCTTGGTTTTCTTAATTATGTCAGACCTCATTCAATGATGTGTCGTTGGCCGGGGGGGGCGGTGGGAGAGAGGGGTGGTTGGTTTTGTGGGGAGTTGATCACTTTTAAGGGTATATGATTCTACTTTCAGGATATGGGAGCTGGCTTCAGCAAAGATGGAGAGCACAGCAGGCAGATATTGTTCTCCCAGCATCTGAAGTGCCAAATGCCGAGAGCGACTTTCGATCCTGACCATGTATCTGCCATGGTTGAAGGTCACTGCACCAAGCGGCCCAAAATCAATTAGGAAAGCAAATGGTATGTTGGCCTTTATTGCAAGAGGATTGAAGTATAAGAGTAAAGACGTCTTACTGCAATTATATAGGGCCCTGGTGAGACCACACCTGGAGTATTGTGTACAGTTTCGGTCTCCTTATCTAAGGAAGAATATACTTGCCATAGAGGGAGTGCAACGAAGGTGCACCAGACTAATTCCTGGGATGGGGGGATTGTCCTATGAGGAGAGATTGAGTAGGCTCGGCCTATATTCTCTCGAGTTTAGAAGAATGAGAGGTGATCTCATTGAAACATACAAAATTCTTACAGGGTTTGACAGGGTAGATGCAGGGAGGATGTTTCCCCTGGCTGGGGAGTCTAGAACCAGGGGTCACAGTCTCAGAATAAGGGGTCGGCCATTTAGGACTGAGATGAGGAGAAATTTCATCACTCAGAGGGTGGGGAGTCTTTGGAATTCTCTACCCCAGAGGGCTGTGGAGGCTCAGTTGTTGAGTATATTCAAGACAGAGATCGATAGATTTTTGAATGCTAAGGGAATAAAGGGATATGGGGATAGTGCAGGAAAGTGGAGTTGAGGTAGAAGATCAGCCATGATCTCATTGAATGGCGTAGCAGGCTCAAAGGGCCAAATGGCCGATTCCTGCTCCTATTTCTTATGTTCTTATAAATCCAATTACACCATGCTACAGGAGAGTCACAAGGCAAGTTATAGCTGCAATTTTCCATGCAGCCAGTTCCAGATGCTGGCTCAGCGAGCGAGGAAAAGCGCCATGTACGCTGGGCAAGGAGAATGAAATCCAAAACCCAAGATGCATTCACATTTCCACTACCTCAAAAACAAAATGAGAAGTGGCAAGGCTATGTCCATCTCCCCACCCCATCGGGGAAAGATCTTGTAGAACGTGGTGTGCAGAAAGACAAAGCCACATATCCAACCAGGTCACGCTGTACTCACCCAACCAACCCTGTGTTGAATACGACTTCTCCCGCAGTTGAGTGAGGGTACCCAAAAGACAGTCCTTTCATTTTTGTTCCATCATCAAGGATCAAATGTGCTGTCTGTGCCTAAAAAAAGTCAAGCATTTCAGTTACTTTGTATACAATGTACAGAACAGGATACCACAATTCTGATGAAGGGTCCCAGACCTGAAACGTTAACTCTGTTTCTCTCCCCACGGATGCTGCCTGGCCTGCTGAGTATTTCCAGCATTTTCTGTTGTTATACCACAATTATAAATATGTCTGTCAAGGCCATGCCCAATGACTTAATGGGAATGACCTAGGTTGTCCTGGGTGATTGCCTCTAAGTCTAAACCACCGACATTAGGCTGACTGGCCTGTAATTGCCAGGTTTATCGCTCTCCTCTTTTTTTAAACAGGGGTATAACATTTGCAATCCTCCAGTCCTCTGGCATCACTCCTATATCTAAGGAGGATTGGAAGATTGTGGCCAGGGCCTCTGAAATTTCCACCCTTACTTCCCTCAACAAGCTAGGATATATCCCATCCAGACCAGGTAACTTTTCTACTTTAAGCACTGCCAAACTTTTAAATACCTTCTCTTTATCTATTTTTATCGTATCTACCTCCTCCTTTACTGCAGCATTGGCAGCATCCTCTTCTTTAGTGAAGACTGCTGCAAATTCCTCATTTAGTACCTCAGCCATGCCCTCTGCATCCACAAGAAGATTTCCTTTTTGGTCCTTAATCGGGCCCATCCTTCTCTAGTTATATGTTTAAAAATACTTTTGGGTTTCCTGCTAATCTATTCTCATACACTCTATACAAACTATCTCCCCTTTGAAGACCTCCCATTGTTCATTTACAGTTTTACCTGCCAATCTTTGATTCCATCCACCAGGGCCAGATCCCCTTTCAACTCACTGAAATTAGCCCTCCTCCTTGAGTATTTTCACATTTGATTTTTCCTTGTCTTGTCCATGACTACTGTAAACCTAATGATATTGTGATCACTGTTCCCCAAATGCTCTCCCACTGAAACATGCCCTACTTCATTCCCCAGAACCAGATCCAGCACTGCTTCCTTCCTCGTTGGGATGAAAACATACAGATATGTTGCTAAAATACTTTAGTATCCCCTTTTATATGTTACCCACTTATCTTTACACATACATTCCCTTTGTCTTTCTTTTTCGGACATCAAAAACTTGCATTTATATAGAATCTTTACGAGAAACTTCCCAAGCTCAAGAGTTTTCTGTGGATCTTGCTCTTCCTGTGACCTGTTGAATGCCTGACCCGGCCCAGTGAGTCACACCACTTCGGTCATGGCACCAGACAAGAGAAAAAGCAAACGCCAGAGAGGAGCAGCACCAAAGTTTGGCATCACTCTCCAAGGCCAGGACTATTGGTGCAAGCACATTCTGTATTATGGCCAAGAACAACTGCAATTAAAAAGGACAGCAGGATGCCGATTAAGGCTCTGCCGACAGGTCCTTAATGGTTGAGCCCTCGTTATTAAGTTAATCCTCCTTTTTACATTCAAACTTCTCCAAAATTTCTGACCCGCAGGTTTCCCCGATCACATCACTGCTCTACAACTGAATCTCTACGCTTGCAGATTTCAAATCAAAGACTGCTGCTCTGATAATCATCCTATGGTTTTGAAGGTGACTGCATTATCTTCAACTCCTGTCTAGCAAATATACAGTGAATGTACGTGAAATGATGTGTCGCTTGTTATTTACCGGGGCAAAGCATTAAACAGACATAGTATAATCTTTGAAACTTAAAAAAAAAAAAATCTACATTTAGTTTTACAACTTGGGGATCCCGATATATTCGTGGAATTCTACCCCAACAAAAATCAGAGCCACTGAACAAACAGAGAAGAGTAAATTTTTCTTAACACATGTCACAAATCACAAGTAATAAGGGAATGGAGTTACACCAGTTGAGCTGGTGGCTGAGGCCAGATGCTTGTGCAGTTTGCCCCGCGCAACTAATGAAACTCTTGCAATAGTATTTCTATCTGCCTAGTGAGCTCAGACACTCAGAAGCAAATATCAGGACCTATAGGAGAAAACACCGACAGGAACAGAGTGATTTATGAGCAGTTAAGTCTGTCTGTAGGAGTACAGTGGCTTTGGCTCCCTGTTAGCCTTTATCACAAGGGGGCTGGAACACAAAGGGGTGAAAGTTACATTACAGTTATATAAAGCTCTGGCTAGACCCCATTTAGAGTATTACTGTTCTGGGCACCGCACCTCAGGAAGAATATATTGGCCTTGGAGGGGGTGCAGCGCAGATTCACCGGAATGATACTGGGGCTAAAAGGACTAAATTATGAGGACAGATTACGTACCCTCGAATCTGTCTAAATTGTCAGACTGCTTGGCCAACATCCAGTACTGGACGAGCAGAAATTTCCTCCAACTAAATAGTGGGAAGACCGAAGCCATTATCTTCAGGCCCTGCCACAAACTCCATTCCCTAGTCACCGACTCCATCTGGCAACTGTCTGAGGCCAAACCAGACTATTCGCAACCTTGGTGTCATATTTAACCCCGAGCTGAGCTTCTGACCACATATCTGCGCCATCACCAAGACCGCCTACTTCCACCTCCATAACATCGCCTGTTTCCACCCTTGCCTCAGCTCATCCATGCCTTTGTTACCTCTAGATATGACTATTCTAATGCTCTCATGGATGGCTTCCCATCTTCCACCCTCCATAAACCCGAGTTCATCCAAAACTCTGCTGCCTATTCGCACCAAGTCCCATTCACTCATTACCCTGTTCTCACTGACCTACAGTGGCTCCCAGTCCAGCAATACCTCAACTTTAAAATTCTCATCCTTGTATTCAATCCCTCATGGCCTCGCCCCTCCCTATCTCTGTAAACCCCTCCATCCCTACAACACTCCGAGATATATGCACTCCTCCGATTCTGGCCTCTTGCGCATCCCCTACTTTAAATCACTACCATTTCAGCTGCCTAGGTCCTAAACTCTAGAATTCCCTCTCTAAACCTCTCCTCCTCTCTATTTCTCCCTCCTCCTCCTTTAAGACGCTCCTTAAAATCTGCCTCTTTGACCAAGCTTTGGTTCGCTTGTCCTAATATCTCCTTATGTGGCTCGGTGTCATAAGAACATAAGAAATAGGAGCAGGAGTAGGCCATTCGGCCCACTGTGGTCCAAGCACCGATCCTTATGGAACACCACTTCCCACCTTTTACCCTACTCTGTCAAATTTTATTTGGCAACGCTCCAGTGAAGCACCTTGGGATGTTTTACTACGTTAAAGGCACTATATGCAAGATGTTGGTAAAGAAGATTAAGGGGTGGTCTAATTGAAGCGTTTATGATTAAACAAATTGATAGGGTAAATAGAGAGAAACTGTTGGTGGGAGAGTCCATAACAAGGGGGCATAACCTTAAAATTACAGCTAGCCTGTTCAGGGGTAATGTCAGGAAGCATTCTTTCAGACAGAGTAGTGGAAATCTGGAACTCTCTCCCCAAAAAGCTGTTGAGGCTGGGGGTAAATTGAAAATCTCTTCTTGTATTTTGTTGTAGTCCTCCTCTGTATTAACTACAACCCCAATTTGGTGTCATCAAGCAAATTTTGAAATTGTACTTCTGTGGTAAACCACTGTTGTTAGTATTGTTGTTCACTGTTAGTACTGTTGTTCACTCTTGCATATTGTTGTACTTGTCTGTGCATGCCTCAGCTGACTCCGCCCCTGGCTCCACCCTCATGGCTGGGTATAAAGGTCGCTGCTCAGAAGCCTCCAGCCCTTTTGGATACCAGGCAACCACAAGAGGCATGCTCTGTTCTTTGGTAATAAAAGCCTGTTTATTACTTTCTCAATCTCCAGTCTTTTGTAGCAATTGATAGTGCATCAATTTTATTACCAAAGTTAAATGTTGGCTGCGGATGCTGATCAACCGATGGCGCAAAACGCTGAGCAGCAGGCGCTGCTGCGAGCCCTCAGACCAACATGCCTGGACCTAGACCCCCAAGAAGCGGGTTCGTCGACTAAATTCGCACAATGGCTGCGTTGCTTTGAGGCGTATCTGGAAGCCTCGACCGTGACTCTTGATGAAAATAAACTGAAAATCCTGGCCTCGAAGGTGAGCCACCAAGTCTATACTTTAATCCAAGATGCGACGACCTACGCGGCGGCTATCGACCTACTGAAAGGGCAGTATGCACGCCCGGTTAACACGGTCTATGCCAGGCACCTTTTAAGATCTCGCAGACAGCAGCCCGGGGAATCGGTGGAAGCCTTCCTACGGGCACTGCGGGTACTCGGACGCGGCTGCGACTGCAAGGAAGTATCGGCCGCGGCACATGCGGAGGGATTGATACGAGACGCTTTCGTTGCGGGTCTAAGGTCCGACTACTCCCGGCAGAGGCTGCTGGAGAAGGGTGAAATAGACCTGACAAAGGCAGTGTCCCTCGCGCTCTCGCTCGACGCGGCCCACAGAAATATGGACGCTTTCTCCCCTCATCGCCCCGCGCCGTGGACGCCGCAATCTTGGGCCATGGGACCGCCACCTCCGACTGCTGCAGCGATGTCCAAGGCACAAAAATGCTATTTTTGTGGCCAAGCTAAACACCCTAGAGCACGCTGCCCCGCGAAGAATGCTACCTGCTCCGGCTGCGGGAAGAAAGGTCACTACGTTAGCGCCTGCAAAGGGAAGACCGCTAACGCCAGCAGCGCTGCGTGCGAACCGTGGGCGCAGCCATCTTGTCCGCCATCTTGGGCTCCCCCAGCCGCGTGGGGATCGGGACCGTGGGCGCCGCCATTTTGTCCGCCATCTTGGACGCCTCCGACTTCAACCACGGGGGAGCCGGACTCAACCACCGCCTCATCTGACGACCACATCGACTCGCTCGACCATACGCTGGCCTCCGTGACGCTGGACCAATCTCTCCCTCATCAACTGTCCAGGTCCATGATGGATATTACGGTAAACGGCCGCGCCACTACCTGCCTTTTTGACAGCGGGAGCACGGAGAGCTTTATCCACCCCGACACGGTGCGCAGTTACTCTCTCCCGGTCCTGCCGACGCGCCATCGGATCTCTTTGGCTTCCAAAGCCCAGTCAGCGGACGTCGGTGGCTACTGTGTAGTGACCCTTTCAGTAAGGGGCACAGAATACAAAAATTTTAAACTTCTGGTCCTGCCCCATCTCTGCGCTGCCGTTCTACTGGGGTTGGATTTTCAGTGCCACCTTAAGAGTGTCACATTAGCGTATGACGGACCCCTCCCCCCACTCACAGTCTGCAGCCAGCAGCTTTTAAATCGCCCGCCGTGCACCATTTGCAGCCTCTCCACCCTTAAAGTTCCCCCCCCCTCCTTGTTCGCTAACCTCACCCGCGACTGTAAGCCCATCGCTACCAAAAGCAGGCGTTACAGTGTTGGGGATAGGAGCTTCATTAAATCCGAGGTAGCGAGACTCCTGAAGGAAGGGATTATTGAAAGTAGCACCAGCCCATGGCGAGCACAAGTGGTGGTAGTGAAGACTGGCGAAAAACAGCGCCTAGTTATTGACTACAGCCAGACGATCAATCGCTACACCCAACTAGATGCATACCCACTCCCCCGCATATCTGACATGGTCAATCAGATAGCACAATACCGGGTGTTCTCGACGATTGATCTGAAGTCGGCATACCACCAGCTCCCCATCAGGGCTGAGGACCGCCAGTACACAGCTTTTGAAGCTGACGGTCGGCTCTATCACTTTCTCAGAGTTCCCTTCGGCGTCACCAACGGAGTTTCTGTCTTCCAACGGGAGATGGACCGGATGGTTGACCAGAACGCGCTCCAGGCCACTTTCCCATATCTAGACAACGTCACCATCTGCGGCCACGACCAGCAGGACCACGACGTTAATCTAGAGAAATTCCTCCGGACGGCCCAGCGGCTGAATCTCACATACAACAAAGACAAATGTATGTTTCGTACTACGCGCCTCGCTATTCTTGGCTGCGTAGTGGAGAACGGAGTCATCGGCCCAGACCCCGATAGAATGCGCCCCCTTATGGAGCTCCCCCTCCCCCACTGCCAGAAAGCACTGAAGAGATGCCTGGGGTTTTTCTCTTACTATGCTCAGTGGGTGCCCAACTATGCGGATAAAGCCCGACCCCTCATCAAGTCCGCCTCCTTCCCCCTGACAGCAGAGGCCTGTGCAGCCTTCACTCTCATAAAAGGAGACATTGCGAAGGCCACAATGCACGCTGTGGATGAGTCCCTTCCTTTTCAAGTGGAGAGCGACGCATCCGACTTTGCCCTAGCTGCAACCCTTAACCAGGCGGGGAGACCCGTGGCCTTTTTCTCAAGGACCCTCCAGGGCCCCGAGATTCGACACTCCTCTGTCGAAAAGGAGGCCCAGGCCATTGTGGAAGCCGTGCGACATTGGCGGCATTACCTGGCCGGAAAACGATTTACCCTGCTCACTGACCAGCGTTCAGTGGCTTTTATGTTTCATAATAAGCAGCGGGGCAAAATCAAGAATGACAAGATCTTAAGGTGGAGAATCGAACTCTCCACCTACAATTACGATATCTTGTACCGGCCCGGGAAACTCAATGAGCCCCCAGATGCCCTATCACGTGGTACGTGCGCCAACGCGCAGGTTGATAGGCTACAGACCCTCCACAATGACCTCTGCCACCCGGGGGTCACCAGGTTCTTCCATTTTATCAAATCCCGTAACCTGCCCTACTCCATCGAGGAGGTCAGGACCATGACCAGGAACTGCCAGATCTGTGCCGAGTGCAAGCCGCATTTTTATAGGCCAGACAGAGCGAGCCTGATCAAAGCCACGCGCCCCTTCGAGCGGCTGAGCATCGATTTTAAAGGGCCCCTCCCCTCCTCTGACCGCAATGTGTACTTCCTCAATATAATTGATGAGTACTCCCGTTTCCCGTTTGCCATCCCTTGCTCGGACATGACCAGTACCACGGTCATTAAATGTCTGAATGACCTCTTCGCCTTGTTCGGTTTCCCTAGCTATATCCATAGCGACAGGGGCTCATCTTTTATGAGCGACGAACTTCGGCAGTACCTGCTCGCGAGAGGCATTGCTACAAGCAGGACCACCAGCTACAACCCCCGGGGTAACGGCCAGGTGGAAAGGGAGAATGCGACAGTCTGGAAGGCAGTCCTTTTAAACTTAAAATCTAAGGGCCTTCCGACCTCCCGCTGGCAGGAGGTCCTCCCTGCGGCGCTCCATTCCATTCGGTCGCTGCTCTGTACACCCACCAATGCCACTCCTCACGAGAGAATGTTCTCCTTCCCCAGGAAGTCCACGTCGGGGATTTCGCTACCAACATGGCTGACTTCTCCAGGTCCCGTCCTACTGCGGAAGCACGTGAGGACCCATAAGGCGGACCCCCTGGTCGAGAGGGTGAGCCTCCTCCACGCCAACCCGCAGTATGCTTACGTGGTGTACCCGGACGGGCGGGAGGACACAGTCTCCATTCGAGACCTCGCACCTGCAGGTGCTCCTGAAACACCCTCTTCGCCACCCACCGCTACTCCTGCCTACCCCCAGGACACAGTCCCCGCACGAGACCTCGCACCTTCGGGTGCCTCTGAGAGACCACCATTGCTACCTCCCATTACCCATGCTCTGACCCCTGTAGACGGCATGCAGCAGCCCCAGGGTCCGCCACCTGCTACACCTCCTCTGAACGAGACACCGGGTTCACCATTGGATGCTGCACCATCACCGCCGCTGCTGCGACGCTCAGGACGGCTTACAAGGCCTCCTGATAGACTTCAGTACACAAATTTTTAGTGCACTTCACCCCGCCGGACTCAATTCTAAACAAGGGGTGAATGTGGTAAACCACTGTTGTTAGTATTGTTGTTCACTGTTAGTACTGTTGTTCACTCTTGCATATTGTTGTACTTGTCTGTGCATGCCTCAGCTGACTCCGCCCCTGGCTCCACCCTCATGGCTGGGTATAAAGGTCGCTGCTCAGAAGCCTCCAGCCCTTTTGGATACCAGGCAACCACAAGAGGCATGCTCTGTTCTTTGGTAATAAAAGCCTGTTTATTACTTTCTCAATCTCCAGTCTTTTGTAGCAATTGATAGTGCATCAACTTCCAATTACCGAGTCCAAATTATTTTGAAATAGTGAACTGTGGTCCAAGCACCGGTCCTTGTGGAACACCGCTTCCCACCTTTTGCCCCACTCTCTGCTTTCTGTATTATAGCCAGCTTGCTATCCGTTCTGCTACTTGTCTCCTGGCTCCACATGTTCTGACGTTAAGTCATGACTGTTATGTGGTACCTTATCAAAGGCCTTTTGAAAATCCAAACATATTACATCTACTGCATTACAGTTACTTTTTCAAAGAAATCAATAAGGTTAGTCAAGCATGACCTTCCACTTTGAAATCCATGCTGATTATATCTTCAGTTTCTAGCTGTTTTTCTATTCCATCTTTGAGTAATGAACTATTATCTTTCCTACCACCGAAGTTAAGCTAATTGATCTATAGTTCCCTGGGCTTGTTCTATCTCCCTTTTTAAATATAGGAATCACATTAGCTGTCCACCAGTCCACGGATGCAATCCATCCAGACCAGGGGTTTTATCCTCTCGAAGTTTGATTAGTTTATCAATTATCTCCCCCCCTTCTATCTTAATTGTCATTATATCTTTTTTGATCGCTTCTAGTGTCATGTCTACCATGTTAGTCTCTCTGGTAAATACCGAGGGAAAGTAATTATTTAATATTTCTGCTATTTTGCTGTTATTATCTGTGAGTTTAGCTTGTGTATCCCTTCATGGCCCTGTCCCTTCATCCCCATCATTCTGGTCCACATGCGCTGCTCCCCCTCCAAGGCCAATATCTCCTCCGAGGTGCGGTGCCCAGAACTGAACGCAGTGTCCAGATGGGGTCTAACCAGAGCTCTGTACAGCTGGAGCATCACTTCCACCCCTTTGTGTTCCAGCCCTTGAGATAAAAGCCAGCTTTCCATTAACCTTTTTAATTTATTATTTTTTGTACATCACTAGCTTTTAGTGATTTCTGTACATGGACCCCTAAACCTCTCTCTCTCGCATCCCCATTCCTAGCTTCTCACCGTTTAGAAAATACTCTGATTTATCTTTCTTGAGTCCAAAGTGGGTGACCTCACAATTCCCACATGGAATTCCATCTGCCACAGTTTTCCCCACTCACTCAAGTCATACTTGGGTATACTGGCAGCAATAGCGTTACAAATGAGTAAGAGGAGAACAGGACAGGGTATGTGATGATCCCTTCACATGGTAACTAGCCTGTCGACACTCACTATCCAGACGTGTGAGAAAGCATGCTGCTGGCTGCCCTGTGGCATCAACTCCATGAAACTACCCCAACAAGAGGCCAAAAGAAATCGGTATGAAAAAGAGTGAAGAAAATTCCCTTCATGTCATGGAGTGAAATTATTTTTTCCACATACAACTTTATTTATTTTTTTAAATGATGTGTTTCTTAGGATTGATATCTCAATTGATGGTGGACAACATTGTAAACAAAGCTCTGACTGACCAGACCCTGTCCATAATCCACACCTCATTTAGCTTCCAATTATAGCGTTAATTGTACTGGGGCAATGTCACTAAACTCAACCAGAAAAATAATGTTTAATGTTTAATTAAGGTTAAACATCTTAAAAAATTATACACTTGAAAAAGTGTAAACTGATGATAAACTGTAACCTAACTAAAAGGCCATCATCCCCTCCAAATGATGATATTTTCATGATCAGTGCCTCGATCATTTTTTTAAGGCACAATATCCTGTTTTTTGTTCCCTCTTCATTAATGGAAGCCTAGACTGCGAGTACTGGTAGGCCATCACAAGTGAGCCGGATCCAGTCCTCCTCGCCTGATGTCCAGCAGGACTCACTGGACAGCTAAAAGCAGCAGCAACCCTAGTTTACTTTCCCCTCCTTAACCCAGGGGTAATGAAGCCAACTGTAGCACACACTTGCTGCACCAGCCAAGACCAGCAATCAAACCTGGGACCTTCTGGTCTGTGAGGGGCAGTATTACACTGAGCAGCACCATTAACCAACCCCACCCCAGAACATGGAACATGGGATTTGCTAGATGCAAAAAACCACAAAGGTCTATCTAGTTCTGTTTCGACCATCCTGTAGTCGCATGATACAACAATAGTGGAGTTCTTGACTAATTATAGCAACCAATCTCCATCAACGAGCCTGCAGCAGACCCAAGCACACGAGGTGAGGAAACCCCCAGTGGAGGAGAGATTTGGGAACCAGAGGTCCAAAGTCACCTGCCCCTCCCGAGCACGCTGCACTCACACATGTCATGTCTCACGCCATGTAGAGGGCCTTATCCATATTCTTTCTCTTCATATATTAGGCAGAGCTGAAGGCCCTGCTCTGCCATTGCAGAACCCGATTCAAAAATTGCAGGTGCACATTTTGCGATTTTCTATCCAAGTCATGACAGAAAACTGCAGGCAAAACGACGGCAATTTTCCACCAAGTCATCCACTGCATGAAGACCCTGCTTGTGACACTGGACCCCGGAAATTCCCTCTCACTAAGCTGGAGTGCAACTATGCAACGATAAGACTTGGAGAGCATTCCCAGCTTGGACAGCAACAGCTGTGACACAAGGAGAGTTGACCGGTCTGGGCAGAGCTTTATTGGTAGTGTGGGACAGGATGGGGGAAGATCACATGACTGCCATGTGACTCAAGTGCACGACAGTCCAGTGAATCTCTGGCTGCGATTTCCCATCAGTTGGGTGATGTACATCTCGAGTTATAGCAGAGAAAGGATAACTCTTCATACCCATGAAATTTGAGGAATTAAGCATTTCATAAGTAAATGTGTGTGACAGAAAGCAGGTGCAACAAAACTATCATAGCCACCTAGTATTGCTGAATAAAAACAAAAAATATTTCACTTCTGTAAAGCTGGATTTACACTCATCAAGGGCAGAGCTAGGAAATAGAACACATGAATATATTGAGGGCCCATGATCAGCAGATGCAGAGTTCCTTCTAACACACCCTAACCTCAAAAGCATATCTGACTGCAGAGGTGTGACTATTCCAATTTCTCCCCATAGCAGTCATGCGTCAAAATTAACGAGCTGTGGGCTTGCATCCGCCAGAAAGTGGGCTGGAGCTGCTGAGCTCATTTCACCGAGAAACAGCAGAACGCACTGGACAGCATTTCTGTCCATCTGGTCAGCCCCAAACTTTAAAAAAGTGATATCCCTCAATCATCAAAAAACTTTACGGCTCCGACTTGAATTTACTGCTGTCTATCCTACATATTCCCCACCTGCTGTGTGAAGCAATTAAATCTAACCTAGCTCTTCACCTCCCTTCTTCTCAGCTCCAGTTTGAGCACACCCTACCTACACAGTTTGCAGTTTTGTCAAACCGAGTTCAATCTACGAACACCCCAACAAATCTGGACAGCTTTGCTAAAGTCTTGAGACTCTTTTCACTCCAGTTTAAACACTCCCAGCTTCCTTATTCTCTCCTTACACTCAGACGCCTAAACCCCAGTGTTGCTTTCGGTGCCCTCTCTCCCAACAGTAACTGGCATTACACAAAGTGCCCCAAGTAGGTGTGAATCAGTGCCCTTTGTAAGTTCACCATCACCCCCTTGGGACCCTGTCCCTCAAGCTAGCTGTACACCAAAACAGTGTTTGCTCTCTTTACTGCTATCACTCACTGTGCTGATTACTTCAGTGAACTATCTACGAATCCCCCAATCCATCGCCTGTGCTGTGCCCTGTACAAAAAGAAATACAAAAAGAAAATACTGCAGATGCTGGAAATCTGAAATAAAAACAGAAAATGCTGGAAATACTCAGGTCAGGCGGCATCTGTGAAGAGAGAAACAGAGTTAACGTTTCAGGTGTAGTGTATGTACTTTGCAGAAGGAACTATATTCTGCAGCCCCTGTATACTGCAGTACCAGTAGTGACCACCCCTGTATATAAGCCTGTGTAGTAACTTTGCATAGTTAGTTCCAGGTTGCCTCCATTCAGTAAAGACCTGTTATAACCAACTCCTGCAGTCCGTGTCTCAATTACACACGGACATAATACTGGACGAGCAGATCCGAACTTACCTACAGTCTGCACCACCTCATGGGGATCCATCCCTGAAGCAAAGTTGCCAGAGGTCGAGGCCAGAAGAAAGAAAAAAACCAGAAGAAACGGGCGTCGACCGTGGGCAACCGCCTCTGATTCATCGGAGTTGAAGATTTGCAGGAGAGGCTGTCGAGAGCTGGGCTTTAGTACACTCATCCTTCCTGGGCTGCGGCGGGCTAGAGCTCGATCGGGTGGCTTTTCAACGAGGCCGAGCATCGTTGTCGGGAGGAGAGAGCGAGAGCGAGAGCGAGAGCAGCACACAGGGCGCGGCCGGTACTACGAAGCTGGGCAGCGTACAGACCCAAGAAGAGGGAGGAAAGTGTCCCGTAGGGTTGCTCCGACGACGGGGAAAAAGAAGTTAGAAGCGCAGAAAGCCGCGAGGAGCTGCAGTTTGCCACGGGAACCGCGGAGAGCGGCGTTAGCAGCAGCGCGGGGGGAAGTGCGCGAAGACCATAGGGTGTCGCCATCAAGGCATAAAACGCCAGCAACAGCACTAGCAGCGGCGAAGACGGAAAGCGCGGGAGGCGCCATCTTAGATTTCCAAGATGCCGAAGACTGGCAATATCACTGCCTTCGATAATGCAATAGAAGACTGGACCACGTATGTGGAAAGAGTCGAAGTATATTGCGAGGCAAACGAAGTAGCCGATGAGAAAAAGGCATCGGTACTACTAAACTTAATGGGCGCAAGAACGTACGGCCTATTGCGGAACCCGATTACTCCAGCCAAACCGATGGCGAAGAGTTTTAACGAAATGGTTGATATCCTACAGGAACACCTAAATCCTACACCGCTGCTGATAGCGGAAAGATTTAAATTCCACAGGAGAAATCAGCATAAAGATGAGAGCAATGCTGATTACCTTACGGAACTACGCAAGCTATCAAAGCACTGCCAGTTCGGAGCAGGACTGGCAGATACCTTATGGGACAAATTTGTCTGTGAGCTCCTGAGTGAAGGAACCCAGAAGAGGTTACTCTCAGAGAAAGAGCTGACGCTAGATAAGGCTTTCAGCGTGGCAGTATCGTACGAAGCAGCAGCAAGGGGAGCTGCGGAAATACAGCAAAAGCCACAGGAATACGGCACCCACGAAATGACACGGGGATTTGAAAAATGTTAGCGCTGCGGCAGAACAACCCATGACCAGAAGGACTGCTGGTCCAAGGACAAAATATGCAGGCAGTGCAGAAAGATGGGACACATTGCACGAGTTTGCAGGTCTGGGAAGAAGACTAACGACAACAAAAAGGCTACTAAGGAACAGTACAGGAAAGTACAAAAGATGACGGACAGTAGTTCCGAAGACCAGATGAGCGATAGTGAATCCAGGAACATAGAGATAGGAACAGGAGTAGGCCATTCGGCCCTTCGAGCCTGCTCCGCCATTCAATGAGATCATGGCTGATCCTCGTCTGAGATCATAGCTGATCTTACCAGTTCAGTACCCCGTCCCCGCCTTTTCTCCGTAACCCTTAATCCCCTTAGCCTTCAGAAATATATCCAATTCTCTCTTGAAAATATTTATTGAATTAGCCTTCACAGCCCTCTGTGGCAGGGAATTCCACAGGCTCACCACTCTTTGAGTGAAGAAATTCTTCCTCATCTCTGTTTTAAATGATTTGCCCGCTATTTTTAGACTGTGGCCCCTGGTTCTGTGCTCCCTGGCCATTGGAAACATTCTCTCTGAATTCAGCCTGTCCAGGCCTGCCATAATTTTATATGTTTCGATGAGATCCCCTCTCAATCTTCTAAACTCCAGTGAGTACAAGCCCAAACTATTTAATCTCTCTTCGTAGGTCATTCCCGCCATTCCAGGTATCAGCCTGGTGAATCGCCGTTGCACTCTTTCCATGGCAAGAACATCCTTCCGCAGATGGGGCGACCAAAACTGTACACAATACTCCAGATGCGGTCTCACCAGCACCTTGTACAGCTGTAGTAAGGTATCCCTATTCCTATACTCGAACCCCCTTGATATGAAGGCCAACATACCATTTGCCTTCTTAATCGCCTGTTGCACCTGCATGCTCTCCTTCAGTGACTGGTGCACAAGAACACCCAGGTCCCTCTGCACTTCCCCATCTCCCAATCTATTGCCATTTAGATAATAATCTACCCTCCTGTTTTTACCCCCAAAGTGGATAACCTCGCATTTATCCACATTATAGTGCATCTGCCACGTATCCGCCCATTCCCCCAACCTGTCCAAATCGCACTGTAGCCTCCTGACATCCTCATCAGAGCCCACCCCTCCTCCTACTTTAGTGTCGTCAGCGAATTTGGAAATATTGCATCCAATTCCCTGATCCAGATCATTTATATATATTGTGAACAGCTGGGGTCCCAGGACAGATCCTTGCGGCACCCCGCTGGTCACTGCCTGCCACTCTGAAAACGAGCCGTTTATTCCAACTCTCTGTTTTCTATCCGCCAGCCAGTTCTCTATCCACGTTAATACTTTGCCCCCAATCCCATGAGCCTTAATTTTGCATGACAATCTTTTGTGTGGAACCTTATCGAAGGCTTTCTGGAAGTCAAGGTACACCACATCCACTGGCTCTCCCCCATCTATTTTACCAGTTACTTCCTCAAAAAATTCCAGCAGATTAGTCAAACACGATTTACCCTTTGTAAATCCATGTTGACTCTGTCCGATCCTTTCCCCATTTGTCAAGTGCTCCGCTATTTTATCCTTAATAATGGACTCTAGCATTTTGCCCACAACCGATGTAAGGCTTACTGGTCTATAATTCCCTGCTTTCTCTCTACCCCCCTTTTTAAATATTGGGGTAACATTAGCTACCCTCCAATCCACGGGTACTGTTCCCGAGTCAATGGAGTTCCGGAAGATGATCCTTAGAGCATCTGCTATCTCCAGGGCCACCTCCTTAAGTACCCTAGGATGTAGTTTATCAGGCCCCGGGGATTTGTCGGCCTTCAGTCCCCTCAACTTACCCAACACCATATCCCTAGAGATACTAATTTCTGTCAGCTCCTCCCTCTCATTAGTCCCTATGTTTGCCGATATTCCTGGGAGGTTATTTGTGTCCTCCTTTGTGAATACAGAACCAAAGTATGAGTTTAATTGGTCTGCCATTTCCTTATTCTCCATTATATATTCTCCCGAATCGGACTGCAGGGGACCGACTTGGGATTTTACCAGTCTTTTCCTCCTGATATACCGATAAAAGCTTTTGCAGTCTGTCTTTATTTTTGCTGCAAGTTTACTTTCGTATTCTATTTTCCCCTTCCTGATTAATCCCTTTGTCCTCTTCTGCTGTATCCTGTACTGCCCCCAATCTTCCGGTCTGGTGCTTTTTTTTGCCAGTTGATATGCCCTTTTTTTTGATTTTATGCTGTCCCTAATTTCCCTCGTTATCCACGGTTGAGTCACCTTTTTAGGTTTATTTTTATGCCAAACCGGTATAAACATGTTCTGGAATTCTTCCATTCTATCTTTGAATGCTTGCCATTGTCTATCCACTGTCAATCCCCCCAGAAACACCACCCAATCAATCTTACCCAATTCCCGTCTCATACCCTCGTAATTCCCTTTATTTAAGTTCTGGACCTTAGTCTCTGATTCAATTTCCTCACTCTCCATCTCGACTGAGAGCTCGATCATATTATGATCGCTCTGACCCAAGGGGCCTCGTACAAGATTGGTGATAAGTCCCTTCTCATTGCACAATACCCAGTCTAAAATGGCCTGATCTCGAGTCGGCTCCTCGACATATTGGTCCAGATAACCGTCCCGAAAACATTCCAGGAATTCCTCCTCCTCAGAATTTTTACTAATTTGGGTAGTCCAATCAATATGTAAATTAAAGTCACCCATGATGACAGCTGTGCTCTTATCGCACGCTTCTCTAATTTCCCTTTTTATGCCTTCCCTCACCTCCATATTACTATTTGGAGGCCTATATATCACACCCACTAACGTTTTTCTCCCCTTGCTATTTCTCATTTCTACCCATACAGATTCCGTTTCATCCGAGTTAATATCCTTCCTTTCCATTGCATTAATCCCCTCCTTTACCAGCAATGCTACCCCACCTCCCCTACCTTTTTGCCGATCCTTCCTAAATATTGTATATCCCTGGATGTTAAGTTCCCAGCCTTGCCCACCCTGCAGCCACGTTTCTGTAATCCCAATCAAATCATACTTGTTTACCTCTATTTCCACAACTAATTCATCCACCTTGTTCCTAATGCTTCTAGCATTAAGATACAAAGCCTTCAGGCTTGCTTTTTTCACACTCTCATTATGAATTAGTTTGGCCCTTTGTGTTTCTCTCCTTTGCTTATTGCTTCTCACCTTTCTACCATCTATTTCTGACTTCATATGACTTCCCTCTTTTCCACTACCTAGGTTCCCATCCCCCTGCCAAATTAGTTTAAATCCTCCCGAACCGTCCTAGAAAATATTACCCCGAGAACAAGAGACTAAGCTGTCTCAAACTTCACAACGTAATCGCAAAAGAGGATCACCGAACCATTTGGGTCACCCTCACGATAGCAGGGTCCCAAGTCAAAATGGAATTGGATACAGGATCAGCCCTGACCGTCATGAATCGACGAGACTACGAGCAGCTATTCTCACACATACCCTTGAAAGAGACATCCATTGTCTTGAAGACGTATACGGGGCAAAAAGTATACCCCAGAGGGAAAATAAGGGTGCCTGTCGAATAAAACGGCAAGGAAATACAGAAATTGTATCTGTACATACTGCAAGATGGTGGACCACCGTTATTGGGACGTGAATGGATCCGAAAGATAAGTTTAGACTGGCACTCCATTCAGGCACTGACGGTGGCTGGTAAAAAGGATGACGGTGGCACACCTGGACAATTGTCAAAAATCTTGGCTAACGCCAAAGAGGTATTTCAACAAGAACTGGGCACTCTTAAAGGCGTAACCGCCTCGATAAAAATAGGAGAGAATGCAATTCCCAAGTTTTTCAAAGCAAGACCGGTACCATATACAATTCGCCCAGCCGTCGAGGCAGAGCTGGAGAATCTGGAAAATGCAGGCGTGTTATCTAAGGTAGACTGGAGCGAGTGGGCGACACCCATCGTTCCTGTCATGAAGAAAACATTAACCAATAAGTCTGAGGAGCCAAGGAAGGTTCGCATCTGTGGGGACTTCAAGGTGACGGTGAACCCAGTCCTTCACACAGTACAATATCCTCTCCCGAGGATAGAAGATATTTTCGCCTCACTATCTGGAGGGAAGCGTTTTACAAAAATTGACCTAGCATGAGCATATTTGCAGATGGAGGTTGAAGAATCCTCTAGGAAGTATCTCACGATAAACACTCACAAAGGTCTTTACCAGTATAATCGACTGGTATTCGGAGTAGCATCAGCTCCGGCGATATGGCAAAGAGCGATGGAACAAGTCCTGCAAGGGATTCCGGGGACTCCGTGTTACTTGGACGACATCCTAGTGACAGGTGAAGACGACAGTGAACACCTTGCCAACCTAGAGCAGGTGCTCACTAGACTAAGAGAACATGGGCTACGAGCCAATCGCCCCAAGTGCGAGTTTTTTAAGAAACAGATATTGTATTGTGGCCACGTGATTGATGGAGGGGTTACATAAGTCCCCTGACAAAATTGAAGCAGTAGTTAAGGCTCCAGTGCCTGAAAATGTGTCGCAACTGAGGTCATTCCTCGGATTGGTGAATTACTACCGTAAGTTTTTGCCGAATTTGTCCACAATTCTGCACCCACTGAACGCCCTACTACAAACTGGAGTAGCATGGAAATGGAGCGGTGAATGTAAGCGGGCCTTTCAGAAGAGTAAAGACCTAATCACTTCAAGAGAAGTATTGACTCACTACAACCCATCACTACCGATAAGACTGGCGTGTGATGCGTCCCCCTACGGCATTGGAGCGGTACTGTCACATAAATTCCTTGATGGTTCAGAGAGGCCGATAGCTTTTGCGTCACGCTCGTTAACGTCAGCCGAGCGTAACTACACCCAGATTGAGAGAGAGGCCCTCAGCCTGGTGTGGGGGGTGAAGAAGTTCAATCACTACCTGCACGGTCAGAAATTTACTCTACTAACTGATCATCAACCTCTTGTCTCCATTTTCAACCCTCAGAAGGGCGTCCCGATAATGACAGCACAACGGCTACAGAGGTGGTCCCTTTTCCTAGGGGCACACCAATATGACATCGAGTACAAAGGAACTAAACAGCATGGGAATGCTGATGGATTGTCGCGCCTACCGTTGCCGACGGTGGAAGAAGCACCTGCAGTGGATCCAGTGGAGATATTCCACTCGACCATCGTCGAATGTCTACCTGTGACGAATGCAAACATAGAAAAGGAAACACGGAATGACCCGACACTATCACGGGTCTATGATTTAACGGTGAAGGGATGGCCAGCACATGGCGAACCACTGCTGCCAGCATTCTCGCCGAGAAGAGAACAGCTGTCAGTGTGCAGAGGAACCTTGATGTGTGGATCCAGAGTAGTAATTCCACCCAAATTGAAGGATAGAGTGCTCAATGAGCTTCATGAGGGTCATCTGGGAGGGGTAAAAATGAAGAACTTAGCCAGAGCGTTTGTGTGGCGGCCGGGAATCGATAGAGAAATCGAAGAGATGACCAAGAGCTGTGCAGGATGCCAGAAGATCCAAAACGCCCCACCACAAGCCCCTCTACATCCATGGGAGTGGCCCTCATCTCCATGGCAAAGGGTGCACATTGATTTTGCTGGTCCATTTATGGACTCGATGTTTTTAATTGCGGTGGATGCACATTCAAAGTGGCCAGAGGTAATAAAAATGTCCTCAACCACCACAGAAAAAACTATCACAGTTTTACGAACCATATTCGCCAGGAATGGGCTGCCTGAACAGATTTGCTCTGACAATGGACCACAGTTTGTGTCTGAAGAGTTCCGGAGGTTCTTAAAGAACAATGGTGTTAAGCATTACACATCCGCCCCATATCATCCAGCCACCAATGGATTGGCTGAGAGGTTCGTTCAAACATTCAAGAAGGCTATCAAGGCAATGTGTAATGAAGACATACCCCTACAACACAAGGTGGATAACTTCTTGTTTGCCTACCGGAATGCGACACATGCGGTTACCAACCAAACTCCAGCCATGATGTTCTTCAATCGAAGACTACGATGCCGCTTGGATTTGGTTAAGCCAAACATCAGAAGAGATGTGGAGAACAGGCAGTTTCAGAATATGAATGAAAGGCCGACCAGGAGTTTTAAGATAGGTCAACCAGTTTTGGCCCGGGACTACCGCACTGAGAAATGGCAGCCAGGAACGATTTGCACACGGCAAGGACCTCTAATGTATACCGTGGACGTTGGAGAGAGCATTGTAAGATGCCATGCAGACCGGATTCTAGAGTCACTGGAAAACGTCAATTCCACACCACGATCCGATACACCTGGTGATGAAACCGAAGTACCAATTGCATCTACCTCGGGAATATTGGAAGCAGACGAACCCAACGACGTTGATTCCGAATCAACTCTGCCAGAAGAACCTGATACCCCAAAGAGGCGTTATCCAGAGAATCAGGAAGCCTCCTCAAAGACTGAACTTATAATTGCTTAACTTCAGCTAATGTATCTAGCAACTGTAATTGTAAATATGTTATTTAATTATTCATCGAATGTTATGTACTGTTTAGCTAAAAGGGGAGGAATTGTAGTGTATGTACTTTGCAGAAGGAACTATATTCTGCAGCCCCTGTATACTGCAGTACCAGTAGTGACCACCCCTGTATATAAGCCTGTGTAGTAACTTTGCATAGTAGTTCCAGTTTGTCTCCACTCAGTAAAGACCTGTTATAACCAACTCCTGCAGTCCGTGTCTCAATTACACACGGACATAATATCAGGTCGATGACCTTTCGTCAGAACTGGGGGAAAAAAGCAGGAAATGGAACAGATTTTTAAGCAAGTGTAGTGGCTGGGAAATGGGGGAGGGGTTGAAATAACAAAAGGGAAGGCCTGTGATAGACTGGAAGGCAGGCGAGATTAAGAGACAGAGACATTAAGAGGTATTCAAGGCAAAAGGGGATGGTAATGGGACAGGTTAAGGAACAAAGGATGGCTCTAGATGAAGTGTAAGTTGCGCTGGCAGAACGTACTTTACTACCATTCAACTTACGTTCCCGCTGCTTATTCCCCTTCCCCAGTCTCATCATCTTGCAATTGTCCACATTAAAACAGAGCCCTCCCTCCTAGGAAAGAGACTTTCATCCCATCAGTCAGGTTACAGAGATGAAAGGACAGTGTGCTAACCTACCAGAGCAACTAATCCTCCAACTTGTATGTCTGAAACTCTTATGAAATACAGATTATTTGATTGTCAGATTGCTGTTTGTGGGAGCAGGCTCGAGGGGCCCAGTGACCTACTCCTGCTCCTACGTCTTATGTTCTTACGTTAAATTGGCTACAGTGTTTCCAGCATTACCATAGTGACTATACTCCAAAAAAAACTACTCCATTGTCTGTAAAACATTTGGGACATCGGGCAGTCGTGAAAGGCGCTATATAAATGCAAGTCTTTCTTTAGTTTGCCCCATCCCTGAAACTAATCCTAATCTTTTGCACCACTGAGAGCCACTGGCCCACATGGAAGTGAAGATGTTAGACAAGTTCACTTTTTTCACACTCTTCAATCCATCTTATAAAATGCACCCTTCCCAAGCCAAGTAGGGCTATTCCATTGCCACTCTGAGTCCCACCTGGGAGAATATTAGAGACGAGTCAACACCTCATTGTTAAAACATGCCCGAGACCAAACATTTAAAGTCTTTGCAAGGTATTGACATTTTTTTCCAACATAAGTCAATTTGAGTAATATGTACTCGGACTGCTGTCCCCTGGAATCCTGCCAGTATCCAAGGTCAAAGAAAAGAGGCCGGTGGCCCCAATATGCAAACCCTCTATTTCTGAAATCAGTCCCAGCTGCAAAGTTTAAATATGATCCCAGTGTTCCTATACTGACAGCAGCCTTTGAGTTAGCGTGCACTAAGAGAAACTGGGAGGTAGTCTCCAATAATCTCTGGAATATTTTTTTAAAACAATGTTGGAAATAGTCGGCAGGTGAGTCAGCATCTATTGAGAGAACGGGCAAGTTAATGTTTTGGGTATAACCCTTCACCTGTTCTGATGAAGGTTCCACATTCAAAGGATTAAGCTGTTTGTTCAGTCTTTCCACAGATGCTGACTGACCTGAAGTTTCTTTATTGGTTTCAGATTTATAGCAGGTGCAGTTTTTTGCTTTTGATTTTCATAAACTCACGGAGTAACATGGCAGTTCCAAACTTGCCAGATCTGCATCACAAGAACCTTCTACTGCGACCAATTAGTTCATACCCTGAGGCAGAGCGAGGTGACTATGCTGTACTAAAGACTAAGTCATGTACTTTACCACACAACCAATACAATACAATACAAATCGCTTTATTGGCATGATAAGGTACATCTTATGTTGCCAAAGCATCAAAACACATAAACGCGGTTCCATTCATACAGAGTATAAACAGGTATATCGCTGAGTTTATAAATATACATTCGCCTTGTTTATATATACTCTTGTCTTAGTTTACCGGTTGTCCCTCTGTTCATGGCAAGCTGTAACATAGTGTGCCGCCAGTGTTACACAGCTTCTCTCCTCCCCCAGTAGGAATGGGAGTTTTTGGTTGTCAGTCAGATTTCTGAATTCAGGGCATATTTGTGAGAATTTTTGGTAGAAATTCTCTCTGATGCCCTGATATTTTCCACAGGCTGTGAGGAAGTGCATCTCTGTCTCAACTACTCCCTGACTGCAGTGAGAGCATATCCTGTCTTCTCTTGGCAGCCTGTGTCTGCCTTTTTCGATCGCTAGGCTATGTTCGCTAAGTCTGTACCTTGTCAAGGTTCTTCTCAGTTTGTTATCCTTTACCATGGTCAGGTAATCAGCTATGTTGTATTGTCTGTTTAGGGCCAAGTAGCAATTGAGTTTGCTTTGGGTTTTTGTTGTTTCTGCCCAATATGACAGATATTTTTCCTTTTGCTTAGCGACAATTGTGTTGGGTCGAATTCTTTGTGTTACCCTGTCACTGTCCTGGGACTGGTTATTGTTAGTATTGTTATTAGTTACTTTATTTTGAGTTCCAGGACTAGTTGACTGAGGGTATTCTTCTTTATGGTCAGCTCTTGGCATTTCACCTGGGTTTCATCTGTATTTCCTGAGATGACACAGAGCAGTGCCTTCCAACTCACCATTCATTTCTCAGCAGCCACCCAGGTTTTTCATTGCACATTTACCTCACTTGTGTCAAGTGTGCACCTTTCCAGCTCACTCACCCATAAATACCTAAAGGCCATCAAGGCCCCAGGCTCATACCCTGGGCACTACAGTTGCCTGTAGCAACCCTCAGCAGGGAAGGGGGGTTGGTAAAAGGAAACGGCCATGATTCCTGCTCCTGACCGCTACCTGTGAAAGAAAGACTTGCATTTTTTTTTAACCACCTTTCACAACCACCGGGCATCCCAAAGAGCTTTGGTGTATTCGAATTTTCAGAAGGCATTCTATAAGGTGCCACACAAAAGAGGTTATTAAACAAAATTAGGGCTCATGGGCCAGGACACCGGGGATAACTCCCCTGCTCTTGTGACTCCTATAAACCTCCATGCCTGGATGTCAGGCAAGGACAGAAACAAGCCCAGCTGTAACACCCTCCACAGTCGAAGAGTCTGCCAAAGGCAGGGACTCGCCATATTTAGAATGGGGACTTGGGCAAATTACCAGGGGAAGGGGCAGCCTTGGAACAGCGCCCTGGCACGACTCGGGGCTACAGTGAGGAAAGGAGATAATTGGGGGTGGAGAAATAACCAAAGAGGGCAGAGGCCATCCTGGTGGGTCCAGGGGCCCCTTTGGCCAGACTCTCAGACCATGTGCTGGGCAAATGTTGCCAGCCCTCCGGGCCGTGACTGCAAACTCCACCAGACCCACTCACCACAAACCACAAACCAGCAGCAGGGCTGGCTTCCTCCCCACAGACACACACACCTTCCCCTCCAGAACAACGCGGAAATGTAACTTGTGCTTCACCCTGTGTGCAGCCCTTCCTTCAGTATTCACTTGTTGCCGGAACAGTATATTGTTTCCGAGAGATTGTGTAACCGGCTAATGCAACACAATAAATTGTTAAATCCAAACCTTCAAATGCAAATCTACCCAAGTGATTCCCTCCAAAAGGTGGCTCCCAGAGCGGAAACAAATATACAAACAACAAAAGGCGTTTCAAACCATGTTTTCCCATGTCAGACACACAGATTCACGGGATTTTTTTTCCAAAATAGGCCCAAGACTTTTGCAATTAATTATATCGCTCCATTTTTTTTGCAGATGAATCCGAAAACTGATTCTAGCTTAAAATACTTGCGTCGAAAACGTTTATTCCATTGAGTTATTTACTCCCAAGCTGACTGGGAAGAACGACGATGCCGTATCACAAATAGTTTGTTTTCTATAATAGCCTCTAATCTGCAAAATAAATAAATATCTTTACCTTGATGCTGAATAATCGGACTCCTGACGTCCCCAGACTCCACACCGGCCGCTGGATGTGATTGCAAGTTGCAATGCCGTGTTTGAGGGATTTGAACAAGTTGCACGCTCTCAGTATCTTAGTCATGATCGGATTTGGGACAGACGCTGATTGAACTACTTTTAAAATTTATTTTCTTTTCTTTGCAAGTTCTTTTTTTATTTCCCTCCCCCCTCCCCTCTTGCAGAATTGAGCAAATGGCCAGGCCGGCTGCCGATGCCTGAGCTGCAGTTCCAGGTTCTTTTGTACTATTGTGTTTGGTGACCCGGCAGAGTCACTGACGTGAATGGTTTGCAGGCAGCGACCTCGTGTCTGCTTATTTCACTTAAGTTTGAGCCCGGGGTTCTCTTGTAAAGTGATGAAATCGCATCAGCTGCTTACTACACAGCAGTCCCTCCAGTCGTCTGGGACGCATTCAAATGTCAGCAGCGTATTTCTCCGAAGCAAACAAGCGCTCCCAATAGCAACAGCTTGTCAACGTGGATTTCCATCGGGAAGACCAACTGCCCCGCCCCCCGCCACAGGAAGGGCCCCGGAGCTCAAACACCCCCAGATACAATCTCCAGAGTGAAACAGAATTCACTAGATCACAACAAGATCTTTTGAAAGCTTGCAGAATAATTCATTTAATATTTTTCGGGATGTTAACTTCACTTGATGTTTTTCAGTTCAATGCTTTATTTATGTGTCGGGATGTTTCTGGTTTGTGTATGGGAGAAATTGAATCCAGTGAGAGGAGGGGAGAAAATGGGAAATTTCTTATGGTAATCATCAGAGGGAAAATTCAAGTTCCAAAAGGATATGCTTATTAATTCATATTTGTGGGTTGAAATCTACTCCTATAAAATTAGGAAAAAATATTCAATAGGTTCAAATTAAATCACTTTCTCCATTAACCTTCCAAATGCCAGAGTCCAGTTATTTTACTGCATTTGTTACTAATATTACACAGTGCGACATTCCCTTTTATCAATGATATAGTTGATATAATAGATCTTCATAGATCTGTTCTATGTACCTGCCCTGGGAGTGTTTGATGGGACAGTGTAGAGGGAGCTTTACTCTGTATCTAACCCGTGCTGTACCTGCCCTGGGAGTGTTTGATGGGACAGTGTAGAGGGAGCTTTACTCTGTATCTAACCCATGCTGTACCTGCCCTGGGAGTGTTTGATGGGACAGTGTAGAGGGAGCTTTACTCTGTATCTAACCCGTGCTGTACCTGCTCTGGGAGTGTTTGATGGGACAGTGTAGAGGGAGCTTTACTCTGTATCTAACCCGTGCTGTACCTGCCCTGGGAGTGTTTGATGGGACAGTGTAGAGGGAGCTTTACTCTGTATCTAACCCGTGCTGTACCTGCCCTGGGAGTGTTTGATGGGACAGTGTAGAGGGAGCTTTACTCTGTATCTAACCCGTGCTGTACCTGTCCTGGGAGTGTTTGATGGGACAGTGTAGAGGGAGCTTTACTCTGTATCTAACCCGTGCTGTACCTGTCCTGGGAGTGTTTGATGGGACAGTGTAGAGGGAGCTTTACTCTGTATCTAACCCGTGCTGTACCTGTCCTGGGAGTGTTTGATGGGACAGTGTAGAGGGAGCTTTACTCTGTATCTAACCTGTGCTGTACCTGCCCTGGGAGTGTTTGATGGGACAGTGTAGAGGGAGCTTTACTCTGTATCTAACCCGTGCTGTACCTGTCCTGGGAGTGTTTGATGGGACAGTGTCTTCTTCTTAGGCAGCCCCTTAGAACCGAGGATGACTTGCTTCCACAGTAAAAATGAGTTCTCAGGTGACTGATGAGTCCAATGCGGGACCTACAGTCTCTGTCACAGGTGGGGCAGATGGTGGTTCAAGGGGCGGGTTGGTGGGGTGCTTGGGTTGAAGTGCGCTCCTTCCACTGTTTGCGCTTGGCTTCCACTTGCTCCCGGCGAAGAGATTCGAGGTGTTCGGCGCCTTGCCGGATGCTTCTCCTCCACTTTGAGCAGTCTTGGGCCAGGGATTCCCAGGTGTCAGTGGGGATGTTGCATTTTTTCAAGGAGGCTTTGAGGGTGTCCTTGAAGCGTTTCCTCTGCTCACCTGGGACTCTCTTGCCGTGCCGGAGCTCCGAGTAGAGCGTTTGTTTTGGGAGTCTCGTATCGGGCATGTGGACAATATGACCCGTCCATCGGAGCTGATCAAGCGTGGTCAAAGCTTCGATGCTGGGGATGTTGGCCTGAGCGAGAACACTGACGTTAGTGCGCCTATCCTGCCAATGAATTTGCAGGATCATGCGGAGGCAGCGTTGGTGGTACCTCTCCAGTGCTTTGAGGTGCCTGCTGTACATGGTCCATGTCTCTGAAGCATACAGGAGGGCGGGTACCACTACTGCTCTGTAGACCATGAGCTTGGTGCTGGGTTTGAGGTCCTGGTCTTCAAACACACACTTCCACAGGCGACTGAAGGCTGCACTGGCACACTGAAGGCGGTGTTGGACTTCGTCATCAACGTCTGCCCTTGTTATAGAGTCATAGAGTTATACAGCACAGAAGGAGGCCCATTGGCCCATCGTGTCTGCACCGGTCATCAAGCCCTGTCTATTCTAATCCCATTTTCCAGCACTTGGTCCGTAGCCTTGTATGCTATGGCGTTTCAAGTGCTCATCTAAATGCTTCTTGAATGTTGTGAGGGTTCCTGCCTCTACCAACCTTTCAGGCAGTGAGTTCCAGATTCTAACCACCCTCTGGGTGAAAAAGTGTTTCCTCAAATCCCCTCTAAACCTCCTGCCCCTTACCTTGAAACTATGCTCCCTGCTTATTGACCCCTCTACTAAGGGGAAAAGTTCCTTTCTATCTACCCTATCTATGCCCCTCATAATTTTGTACACCTCAATCAGGTCCCCCCTCAGCCTTCTCTGCTCTAAGGAAAACAACCCCAGCCTGTCCAGTCTCTCTTCATAGCTGAAGCGCTTCAGCCCAGGTAACATCCTGGTGAATCTCCTCTGCACCCTCTCCAATATAATCACATCCTTCCTATAGTGTGGCGATCAGAACTGTACACAGTATTCCAGCTGTGGCCTAACTAGCGTTTTGTACAGCTCCATCATAACCTCCCTGCTCTTATATTCTATGCATTGGCTAATGAAGGCAAGTATCCCATATGCCTTTTTAACCACCTTATCTACCTGTCCTCCTGCCTTCGGGGATCTATGTACATGCACACAAAGGTCCCGCTGATCCTCTGCCCTTCCTAGGATCCTACCATTCATTGTGTATTCCCTTGCCTTGTTTGTCCTCCCAAAAATGCATCACCTCACACTTTTCAGGGTTAAATTCCATTTGCCACTGTTCTGCCCATCTAACCATCCCGTCTCTATCGTCCTGTAGCCTGAGGCTTCCCTCCTCGCTATTTATCACTCCACCAATTTTCGTGTCATCTGTGAACTTACTGATCATACCTCCTACATTCATATCTAAATCATTAATGTATACTACAAACAGCAAAGGAACCAGCACCGATCCCTGCGGTACACCACTGGACACAGGCTTCCAGTCACAAAAACAACCTTCGACCATCACCCTCTGCCTCCTGCCACTAAGCCAATTTTGGATCCAATGTGCCAAATTGCCCTGGATTCCATGGGCTCTTACCTTCTTGACCAGTCTCCCATGCGGAACTTTGTCAAAAGCCTTACTGAAGTCCATGTAGACTACATCAACTGCACTACCCTCATCCACACACCTAGTCACCCCCTTGAAAAATTCAATCAAATTGGTTAGACATGATCTCCCCCTGACAAAGCCATGCTGACTATTCTTGATTAATCCCTGCCTCTCCAAGTGGACACTAATTCTGTCCCTCAGAATTTTTTCCAATAATTTCCCTACAACTGATGTTAGGTTCACTGACCTGTAATTCCCTGGTTTATCCC